>NW_022723069.1:291139-298011 GCF_011630105.1 Anneissia japonica
TATATATATATATATATATATATATAATCAAAGAAAGGTAAATACAGAAAATAAGGAACATATTAATGCATCGTGTAGCATAGCTCTCAACGAATATATTCTTATAAATACATTAATAAAGGAATTGTGTAATAAAATACCTCCTATGGGATTCGAACCTGCAACCTCTCGCTGCCAAGATGAGCATCATAACCATTAGACCACAGAGGCTTCATGATTGAAAAAAATCAAATACCGCCAGATACACATTAAGTGCGGCTAGAAACAAATAATTGCATATAATATAAATGAAGATTGCCGTTAACACTGTTAAATCATATACGGTATATAAATCTTCGAAGAAAGGTAAATACAGTGTTCGAATAAAGGACATAATTATACATCGTGTAGCATAGCTCTCAACGAATGTAGTCCTATAAATAAATTAATACAAACTTGTGTAATAAAATGCTTCCGCCCGGACTCGAACCTGCGACCTCACGCTGTCAAGGCGAGCGTCATAACCATTAGACCACGGAGGCTTCATGGTTAAACAGATTCAAATACCACCAGATACACTCTATTACGCAATAAGTACGGCTAGAAACAAATAATAGCATACACTGAAATATAAATCAAGGTAGCCGTTACCACTGTTAAATTATATACTTAAATCATCAAAGAAAGGTAAATACAGTGTTCGAATAAAGGACATAATAATACATCGTGTAGCATAGCTCGCAACGAATGTAGTCCTGTAAATAAATAAATAAATATATATATATATATATATATTATTTATATATATATAATAAAATATATATAATTTAATGCATGTTAATGTATCTTTTTCTTTCGACAAAAAAATCTTTTGTATGTAAATAATACAATAAAGAGTACATTTCGTACTTTCACTCACTTCTCATTAAGACTTCGTATAATTGATTGAACATTGACCAATGAAATAGTCTGTAGGCTGAGACAGGATAACTATAAGCGTCTGGTTTTCAGTACTTCTATGACGGCCACCCACACTTACCATTATTGTTTGCAGTTGACAATTGACATTCATGCAAATTAATAAATGCTGATAGCCACATGAGTCACAAACGCAGTGCTGTTCGCAGCTTCAACAAATTTAAAACGGTAAAATAATGAATCGTTATCAAAGCATGAAAACTAATATATAAAACCCCAGCCGGTTTTGTTTAGATGGCCGATTTAGTGTCACGTCCCATAGAATAACAATTAATAAATCCATCAGCTATCTAGAGTACACTTGACCTAGGCCTGCATTATCTCTTTAGCGTCATCAGACTTTAAGCCGGTGATGTTAATGTTTTCCTTCACTTTTCGATTATAAGCTGCTACTTTGGTATTAAGAAATGAATATAATATTTTTTTTCTATTTATCTTATATTATTGTTATTGTAGGCGTGATGTTTTGCCCTACCTCACGTAGTATATACTCAATACGTTCCCAAATTTACAAACTTACATCGAAGTAGCATGTGCAGTTACCTGCTGATTCACTAGCGATTTTTTTTTTCGCTAGTATTGGGAGCTAGTATTACTGAGTATTTGGTACTAAAACATGTCAGGTAGGGCAAACATCACTTCTATGATATTTTCCTGACCCAAACTTACATCAAAATATTATTGTTATTATTAATTATTATTATTTATTATTATTATTATTATTATTATTATTATTATTATTATTATTATTATTTTTATTATTATTATTATTATTATTACTATTATTATTATTACTATTATTATTATTACTATTATTTTTATTATTACTATTATTTTTATTATTACTATTATTTTTATTATTACTATTATTTTTATTATTACTATTATTTATATTATTATTATTATTTATTATTATTATTTTTTTTTAATATAGGCCTATTATAACATATTCATTTATATATTATTAATTACTATTATTGTCATTGTCATTGTCATTGTCATTATTATTATTATTATTATTATTATTAATATTATTATTATATAGGCCTACTATAATATATTCATTTATATGCGTTAATTCGAGAGGCAATATTCTTGCTTCTTGAGAACAATCTCATGGTCAACCCCGGTCCCAGCATAAGGACCAATGTATCTGTTATGTCAGTACTAGCGCTCCACACACTGTCAAATACTGCGGGTCCATATGGACCTTGCCACAATTTAAAATTTCATTATTTGAAATTGAACAAAAAGGGAAAAAAATATTTATAATATTAACAGTAATGTTTAATTTGTAGATGCTTCATAGACAAAGACTGTAATATATACATATAATCACATATGGTAGTATATTTCCATCAACTTTTAATAAACCATAAAACAATTTAACATAATCTGCAGTATACATGTTTCAGTAGATTAATGGTCTGTGAGACACCAGTAAAAAGCGCTTTATAAATGAAAGTTAGTATAATTATTATTACATGACCATTGTCATCGATACATTGTATTAGGAAAAGTGGAATTCTTTTAAAATTTATATTGTCCTTTAATATAGTATGCACAATGATAATATGATATTATATATGATATGATATTGTATAATATAACCTAATCCACATTGTAAACAACATACGAATCTATATCATCCAATTCTAACTATTTACATCTACAACGTATGTTTGTGACGTCATAATGGTACTGTATGTCAGTAAGATATCACTTATTGCGTTAATTCTAAACACGAATGTGCATTGTATAATACAAATGTCTGAATAAACTGGCATATTTCGAAGATTGTTCAGTGTCTTTAGGTTGATGGTATGACGTAGGTATTACCGGTCACATAACAAGTTTCTTCAGCGTCAGAGCTGCCAGTTTCAAAGGCACATATGCCGCCAGCATCAGAGTCGAAATGGTAACCGGTACAAGACGTGACTCCGAGACAGGCGTTGGCACATCGAAGTAAGCTGTGACTGGTGAATTGTCTCAATTCCCCTTGAAGGCACGCGTCACTACCGCTAACCAGTTCATATGTCTTGGACTGAGGTTGTGCTAAGAAAAAATGCAACGAGTAATGTAACGAAGATGAGTTCAGAATCATTTTGTGAACGATTATGACAATAACATTAGCCACAATTATGATAGTCAAGTAAGTGATCTCTTATACACATCTAGATGTGTATAAGAGACAGAGCATGTGCAGTTACCTGCTGATACGTACACCTGTCTCTTATACACATCTAGATGTGTATAAGAGACATCATTAATATTAATTGTGTGGCTATTTGATCTGAAATTTGTTCATTCTTATAATAGACATTATTCATTACTAAATTATTATTCGTCTTACATATACACTGCTTTTTGTCAGATTTGAGGCGGAATGGGGGATTGCAGCCACAGTAATAGCCTGTGCCATTCCTGACGCAGAATCCTCTCAGGTCATCACAGTCATTTAGAGTTGAATTAGCACAAACATCAATGTCTGATGAAAGAAAAAAAAAGCTGTATAATGCCATAATAATTTTTTTTTTTTATTCTTATCAGTATTAACAAAGATAATAAATAGCAAAAGATAGAGCAGCTTCGCGATTGGAACATCCTGTCGAATGCATTGTGGGAAGAACGGAGAGCAATTTAACCCCATCCACGAGGTGGCGCTATATATTAATAATAGAGGTTTCCTGTAGTTTCTCCACTTAGTTAAATTTTACCCCGCTCGCGGAGGGGCGGATTTTTCATCAATTTTAATGAAAATAAGAAAAAGAACTCATTCTTCTGCTATTTAAGTTCTTTGATATTTGTAGGAATCATGTTTTTGCCCTACCTGACGTGTTATCGTACTGAATGATCAGTATACGTTCCCAAATACTTGCGAAAACAATCTCACAAGTGATTCGGGTGGGAATCGAACCCACGACTTTCGGATAACTAGCTTCATTCCTATTACTATCAGAATATCATTATTTGTATATTATTATAAATTATATTTTGATTCATTTGGAATATCGCTACCAACACGTAATCAATTCGACAGAGTCGATAGTGGACAAAATAGAGTGTATGGGAACTTTTTTAACAATCAACAATATTGAAGTAAAGGTAAAGTTAAAGATAAAGGAAAAGGTAAAGTTAAAGGTAAAAGTAAAGGTAAAGTTAAAAGTAAAGGTAAAGTTAAAGTTAAAGTTAAAGATAAAAGTAAAGGTAAAGGCAAAGGTAAAGTTAAAGGTAGAGTTAAAGTTAAAGTTAAAGTTAAAGTTAAAGTTAAAGTTAAAGGTAAAGTTAAAGGTAAAGTTAAAGTTAAAGTTAAAGTTAAAGGTAAAGGTAAAGGTAAAGGTAAAGCAAAGGTAAAGGTAAAGTTAAAGATAAAGACAAAGGTAAAGGCAAAGAAAAAGGCAAAGGCAAAAGTAAAGTTAAAGTTACTGGTAAAGGAAAAGGCAAAAGATATTAGCCCACAACACTTCAGCATTAAAGGGCGGCCAATTCCTCTAAACGCGTCTTTTTCCTCCCCAGTAGTGAACATCCATGTATTCATTTATACTTGTGGAGAGAGAGCTGAGACAAACGTAGGTAATGTGCTTTGTCGAACTTGTCACAAGCGAAATGCACAGTGAAGGTTCAAACCCCCCGACCTCGAGGCTGGGAGACCGAAACGCAAGAACTGCTCGAATCTTCCCCCACCTCACGCCAACTCTCCCACCGAAGTGCATGTAACAGATATAACAAAATAATAATCCTTGAATATTTATATAGCGCCAATTCCAAAATATATGATCAAATAAGCGCTGTGTGTTACCCTTGGTCATTGAATGGTAAACCAGCACATAAAGTACAACCTTCTCTGCTCCCCGGGGAGTATACCTAGTCATGCGCTACTAGTACATTCAATGCTACAACATCCTTCCAGGTACCCATATATGCTCCTGGGTAGAGAGAGACAAGCATAGATAAAGCGCCTTGCCCAAGGATACAAGCGACTTGCACAGCGACAATTTCGAACCCCAGATCTCGAGGTTGGGAGTCCAAGCCACAACCGATGAGCCAACCGCTTTTACAAATAATAGATTTAAGCCCCTCTACATGAATAGCAAATTTTATTTGACAAAAACATGTGACATGTCTGGTCATGATGACATCACATCATGGCTATATATAGACACATCATGACTAAATATGGGCATACAACAGCTTTTTGTAAAAAAAAAATCGATATTCTGGACAAAGCTTTAGAATAGCCGATAATAACCTGAGCACGTGACTCCATCCGACTGCAGTACGTATCCGTTATGACATGCGCACACGTAATCCGTTCCGTTAGATATACAAAGGCCATGATTCTTGTCACAGATGTTGAGAGTCGAATTCGAACAAGGATCGACTATAAATATAAAGTGATTGTAACAAGGTTTATAACAGCAAAGTAATGATAACAAATCACTATGTGTAAAAATATTGTTGCTAATAATTTTGTTATTGATACGCGCCATGCAAACCTACGAGAAATATATTTAGCAAAGAATGATTATATCAATATCTTTATTAATGATAATAGTAATAATTATTCGGTTGAGGGTAATGATCATTATGGTGCATAATAATATTAAAAACAATAATACAATGTATATAGTAATTATTATAACATTATTTTTATCTTTTATTTATTCATTTTATTTATTTATTTTTTTTATTTATTTTATATTTATTTATTTTTTTTTTTTTTTAAAGTGGCTACGTCTTAAAGCTCTTGTTGAACTTACTGAAGCCTCCTTCCATACAATGTATTTGTTTCAATTCTTTTGCATTCTTATTGTATATTGTATTACATTTTTTGTATGGAAAATAAAAGTATATTATCATAATATTAATAAAGATAATACACTACACTACTACCACTAATAATAATAATGATAATAACACTATATATTGATAATTATTATAATAAAAAAAGCTTATAATAATAACGCATTTACTAACCTATGCACGAATGCCCATCGTCTTGAAGAATGTAATTCACTTCACACGCGCAGTCGTAACTTGTACCTCGAGTTGTGCAGTTCCCGTGTTGTTGGTCACAGTTGTTCAAAGACGAATTGGCGCAAGGGTCCGCTATTATGGATATATAGAATTCATGACGTCGAAATAATAAGGCAAATGAGTAAAACATGAGGGTGGGGTGGCTAGAAAGGCCCATGTCGGCCCAAAAGACAGCTTGTTCCGAATTTACTTAGCAAAAACAAAAACACGCTGAAGTAGTTAAAAATCAACTCATTTTGCCTACTAACCCCATCCCCTAAATTGGTGAGTGCCCCTCTCCCACTTAACATTCTTTCTCTTACCATTAGAGCAAAAATATTAATATAAAAAAGGATTAAGTACACTGGCTATTGAAGTAAAAGTAACAACACAGTGAAAAACAACACACAGCGTGCTTCGTTACGTCATTAGCATTTGTATTTGATTGTAGGACTAAAACTGTATTCTATGCCAATTCGTTAATAAAGCTTTATATTTTGCATTTTATATACACATTGCCGCTTTGAATCGTAATGTAAGGACCTCTAACATCCCGAAAATGGCTCTGGCGACTAGCAGTCTTCGTTCCCTAGGCAGGAGTTTGGTACTCATCATTATAATTAGTATTTTATTTTTTGACCTATTATTAATATTATTATCATTATTATTTGTTTTTGCAATTAATACAGATAGGCAGTGTTAAGTCTAAGCAAGTACTAACCAATACACGTGTGGCCGTCACTTTGAAGCAAGTAAGTTGGTTGGCAGTCGCAGTAATAAGATGTTCCATTATTTAAACACACCCCTACAGCGGGATCGCAGTCATTCGATGATGGATCCGAACAAGCATCAGCTATCGGAGAGATTAAAATTTATTTCATAATAACAATAATAATAAT
>NW_022723069.1:299117-304193 GCF_011630105.1 Anneissia japonica
AATATAAATTGGTATAATACCTGCCAACTACACTGACTTCACGGTAAATATATTTTTAAAGCTTCCTATGGTGCCTGCTGCCAGAATATGATATTGCTTATATAATTCAAATTTTTGCCAAAATTTAATTAGTACATACTCAAACAAAGTTGATGGAATCTTTTAAACTAAAAAGAAAATTAGAATTTAGCCTTCAGTCTACAATTGATGTAAGCCCTAATTCAATATTTGGGCTTGATTAAACCGATAGACCAGTGGTGACGCAAATGTTGGGTGGGGGGGGGGTCGAAACCCGGCCGTGTCTGCTCCGTCAGGGGAAATAAGCACAATGCGTCGTAGAGAAACACTAAATTTGATTAGGTAAGTCAAGTAAATGTTTCAATTGTCTGAATTTGTGGGGGATCCTCGCCTTCTGTATCCCCTTTGAAGGACTGGGCTGCCTTGAGCCGCCTGATTATGTAATCGGGGAAATGTGCCTTATAGTTGGTGAAATCGGCTCCACCCCCACCCTCCCATCTAGCGTCCACCCATAACCCACCGTACCCTTAGGCCTACCTGTCAAGGAGCATGAACCGCGTCGGAGATCAGTATCGAGGTTGGCATCTATCGCCCTGCTTGCCACATTACCGTCGGAAGTTGTACTCTGCGATGCAACTATACCGTCCACTACGTGTACGTCTAGATAAAAGTAGTACTACAGACATAGTGACGACAATAGACTAGTATCTACATTTTATTATATGTATATTTATTTGTAATTATTTACATAAGTAGAAAGCAATGTATCACTGTCTCACTGTCACAAATATATATATAAATATATATATATATATACTTTATTCATATATATATATATATATATATATATATATATTAAGATAGCCGTTAACACTGTTAGATTATATATAGGCCTAAATCATCAAAGAAAGGTAAATACAGTGTTCGAATAAAGGACATGACGCTCGCTGTGACAGCGAGAGGTCGCAGGTTCGAATCCTCTCAGAGGCATTTCATTACACAATTTCTTTATTCATTTATTTATAGGAAACCATTAGTTGAGAGCTATGCTACACGATGTATTATCATGTCCTTTACTTGAACACTGTATTTACCTTTCTTTGATGATTTATATATATTTTAACAGTTAACGGCTAACTTGATTTATATTATATGCAACTATTTGTTTCCAGCCGTACTTATTATGTTATAAATTGTATCTGGTGGTAATTTGAATCTGTTCAACAATGAAGCCTCTGTGGTATAATGGTTATGACGCTCGCCTTGACAGCGAGAGTTCGCAGGTTCGAATCCCGTCAGAGGTATATACATATAGGCCTATCTTGGTTGAAGACATTTCTTTTCAAAATAAATACAGTATTCTACAATCTACATGCCTCTATGTCATAATGTTTTGCTTCAACGCCTGATATACAATTTTAATATTGTATGTTACATAAATGTAGTGCTAAAAGTATGGGGTTGCCATAAATACAACACCTCTTCACATTATTGGTTATATAACGGAAATGCACACCTACCTTCAGCTATTGTCCCACTGAATAATATTATAAATATGATGACCGCATTGAACATTTTATTCAGTTATTATAATTCAAGCTCTACAAACAAGCATCCGACATCCGAACTCTCTTACGTTTCACCGAGATATGACTTTTGACTGGATATACAGGATCACTCACACAAAAAAAATATCTCTCCCTCAAAGAATATAAATAAGTTAACGACATGTCCGCACTCACACGCAGTCTCCTAATTCTATTTTTTTTTAAATATCTATACAAATTAAATATTATATGATACGATATTGATAAGTCTGTTTCAGAGATTCTATGCTAATATTATCGACCGGGTTTTAATTTGCAGATGAAGATATTTTTAGTCATTTTACTCGTTACGTTTTATAGTATAACGTGTGTGGTAATGTGCATTAATAATCGTCCCAATGTTTTCTGCATACATAATCGAGTAAAATAAAACACTGTGCCCCCAGTCCGATTCAAATTTAACTGCAAAACCCCACACCTCCTTTTGTTAAGATTTCAGCGTGTATATATAGGCCTACAGCAAAGGAGCAAAGCGATTCGAGTTCGAACCTTGGTTGGAAGATTTAATTTTACTCTAGAAGATTTGTCATACATCAATTGATGGATTGATTGATTGAATTTTTTTGGTATACAACACTACAACAAAAACGAGAACGGCAATCATCCTTAATTGCATAAACAAGAAATGAAAGAAGTTCTGAAGTACTAAAATAACTTTACACAAAGCCAAATATATATTATTTATACGAAATTATAGTTAAACAAAATAAGTTTCATCACCTATTGCAGCAGAACATTATAACAGAGACGCTTAGATGTTAAAAAATTAAAAACATCTTATTTAAATTGTGTAACAGAAAATGTTGCAGCTCATCAATGTTGCTCTTTTCTACAATAATTATGTGCAATTAAATAAACATTGTGTCATGTCAAACCATTTAAAGAAGAAAATGAAAATTTTTCGTCATTTAAAAGTTGTACTAATTTGGTATTAAATGGCTGGTAAAATTCCTGTAACATCAGCCGTGTCTTCGGCAGCATGTCTTTGTATCGTCTGCTGTTTATTGGTGGTTTCTTGGCATCGAATGTGATTCTTCCAGTTGGACCTGAAAGTGGAATAACATAAATTAAGCTCTGTCCACATTGATAATAGGAAGCTTTCGATTTGTTCGACTTGACGCTAGAACGGAATCACTCATGTGTGACCGTCCTACCGGGCGTCCTACGTTCTCTGCATACGTAGGTTTGGCCAAATTGCGTCCTAAAATCCACGCGACGAGAAGAACTTAACGTTCACGCATGCGCAGATGACTTTTAGTGACGTCATTAAATTCTACGTCCTACCGTAGTCGTGCATTTGAAAGTTCCCTAGTATTAAAGATTTGCCCAAACTTTTTATGTGTCAAATAAATAAATGTGATATGCCCATATTCGGGTGTAATATGACATCATCATACACATATATAGGCACATCACATTTATTATTCATATAAATATTTTATAGTGTGGACAGAGCTTATCTTATGGGGGTGGGAGAAACAACATTGGCCTTTAATTAACATGTCATCGAAAATGAAATCATTGATTAAACTACAGTCCGTCCTACAATTTTCAAGACCAATCAAATTTTGAGACCTTCTAATTCAAGAACGCTTTGACAAAGTACAGACTAACAATCTTCAATCTTTTAACACAAAGGTAGCACTCAGTGCTTCATACGACTGTCGTAAATCCTGGTTTCCCTAAAAATCGAAACACTCAATCGCGATTGGTCAGTTGAATCATCAGGGAGCGTTCCCGATTCCGTTGGTGGGGACAGCTACGCAGTGCAAGGATTGCAGTGAGAACGCTGTAGCGACTGTGTAGCGATTTTATGGAAACCAGGCTTAAAGCTCGGTTTCCATGCAATTGCTACACGCTATCACCGATAGCTTTCGGTAATGCTACAAAATAATGAACAAAACTTACGAAGCTCAAGAAATCGAAATATCTCCGCCAATCTTGTTTCAGTATTGTTTTCCCATTCAGTTAAAGTTAAGAAATATAGCTGTTTTCGCGGGAACGCATTGAGCCAGTCAGAGATAAATATACTATACATACCGATAGGTAATTTATCAAGGTGCCCATGAGAATGACTCTGAAAATATTATATTACAATTATTAAATGTCTACAGATAGAAAGGATAATCTCTGGGTTTGTTTTGTGAAAATCCAATTCCAATTTACTTGTTAGCGACGTTTCACTTCCACCACAGTGGAAGCTTTCTCAACATCGTCAGCTGATATCAGTGGTGGCGCCAGTGGGTGGGGGGGGGGCGGAGACTAGGGGCCCTCCCCGTCTGGAAAAAAGCCACAATTCGTCGGGTAGAAAACAAGTTATACTGATGTATTTTGTACGTATTCGTAGACTCTAAAATCGATTAATTAAGCCTTTGAAACCCCTAAATTGTCAAGATTTTAGGGGGATTCTCCCCTGGACCACTTTCAAAACATTTTAAGTGACGATCGACCACGCCACGCCCACTATGCTCTCGTCTGGGAAATCGTCCCCCTCGTCGGGGGTATCGCCACCATCCCCTCCCCTCCCGTCGGGAACCTTGAACCTCTGTCGGAGAAATCTTGGCGCCACCCCCTGGACATACCGACTTGTGAAAGCTTCCAGTGTGAAAACGAAACATCGCTAACAAGTGAGTTAGAATTGATTTCCACAAAGAAACCATGTAGAGTATGCATTGTTTAAAATCCTGGTGTGTTTTTTTACTATCACAATATAACTATCATTATATTGAATCATAAAATACTGGGACATTGTCTACAAAAAACAGTTCTTTTCGGAACTACCTAAGTATACAGTGTAAGCATTAATGAAAGTTGCATACAGAATGCCTCACCTTACATAATTCTAAATGGTGCCCACAGTAATAAAGTGAATGTGATTCTAGACAAGATTGAAAACATTCAATAGCATTCATCGTCTGCTTATGAAAATCACCGGGAGTTCCATGTCGACGTCCAAACGGGGAATATTGGTAAGCGGAATAAAACCTATCCACGGGGTCTCGTAAGATGAAAATTATTTTGGCGTTTGGAGTGACAGAGTGTAGGAGTTCTGGAATATTAGCAGTGAATACTTCATTGTGTAATTCATATTTCCTGAAGAATGATCCAACTGTGCCGTAACTAGTGCTGATCGAGGCGTCACCAAATACCTTCGGGTGGAAAGATGACAACGCTGATGCATTACTTTTGGCTATCTTGCTGAATGTACCTTGTATGCTGTAAAAATGTAGATACCATTCAATGCTGGAATAGTTTTCGCCACTCGCAATCCTTGCTTTTGAAACTATAAAAGACAATTTCATCATTATGAGAGAAAAAAAAAACGATTCAAAATATAATACATTCCCTTTTGTCTAATGTTATAATAGAAATTATTGTTACAGACTATTTTTAGGTGGCATTCTCCATTTAGTAGTTTTCATAAGAGGATTTAGTGTATGTATGTATTATT
>NW_022723069.1:304695-312184 GCF_011630105.1 Anneissia japonica
TATTTCTTAAAATACGGACAGGAACAAGATGTGTATAAGAGACAGTATATATATCAATCCTCTCGCCAGGATTTACTTAAAGAGTGGCGGGAAATTCAGAATTTTTTCCACAAAATTTAAAGGGTGGTGCGTGAACTTTTAAAGGGTGGATGCATTTTTGGTACGGTACTAGTTATGGTGTCGGACACGACGCGGCATGACTGGTGTCCCACAGTTTAAATTTCATTTACTCGATACAAGTTTTGAACATTTTCAATCGCGGTATAATTTCTTCTACAAGATTAATTACAGTACCGTTAGTTGTCAGTAAAACTTTCACTAAATAGGTAATGGTTTAGCATTTAACATTTTTTTTTTTGTTTTTTAATACCCAGCCGAAATTCCCTACAAAAAAAAAAAAAAAAAAAAAAAAAAAAAAAACAAAAAAAAAACGTGTTTCATATGAAATCCACGTAAATTCAATTCAAGAGTCCTGAATGTTGTTTTATCAATCACCGTCTATAAAACAAATGGACACCTGAATATTGCGATCGGCACGCAAGTACAGTACTGAATGCGCCCTATACTAGACGACCAGGGACCTCAATGAGTTCATATTTACCTGCTTGCACGCATAGGTGGCATACAAAAGGATTCTGCAGTTGGTGTTGCATTGAAGGCGGTGCAAGCACTACAGGGGAAGATTTAGGGGGAAGGCCGGACCGGAATGATCATGTTACTCTGGGTGTTTGCATTTTTTAGCTTCATCTATTTTACCAAAACTTGGCATTTTACAAAGTACGCTTGTGTGCTACTTCGATTTTCTTTTAAATTTATGAAAAATCCTTTGGAATCTCCATTAGACCTATTAATATTCGTATTAATATACTAGAATTCCGCGCATTTGTTTAGTTCTGCACAAACGTCTGGTGTGGCTCCCGTGCATTAGTTGACATACAGCACACGTCCTGAATTCGAGACACGTTTTTGGATTGAAATTTGGGTTGGTCTCGGCTTCGGTCTCCAATTAAAATGCAGGGGCGGATCCAGGATTTGAAAGGGGGGGGGGGGGGGTCAAAACATTTCCAAAAATACCCAAAAAAAAAGGGGATGGAAATTTCCCCCTTGGATCCGCCACTGTATGACTAACACTCAGGCTGCTCGCGACTACTCTATAGATTCTACAAGTGCGTGGTTGGCTGGGTTGTTTTTGTCGGAAAGGAGAAATTTTCTCTGTGAATTTTTTCTCGATCGAGATAATGAAAGCTCTCTAATGACTCAAGCTACTGAATGACCGTGTTTATATTTTTGATAAAACCAATTTCTTCTAATTTTATTTATTTTATTTATTTATTTATTTATTCACCAAAACAACAGCGGACACAAATCCGCCACTTACAGTATGGTTAACAAAGGACGAGACGACGGAAACAGAAACACAAACACAATTAATTTTAACTAATCACGCCTAAAACGCTACGACGGAAAATGTGCAGATTGGAGTTAAATAAATCTAAAGACGGATAGTCCTGAACTAACTTGTTATACGAGGAACTTAATCTACTAATAAACCCGTTTTTTAAAATATTGACTCTACTTAAAGGAACGTAAAGAACATCATTATTTCTTAAAATACGGACAGGAACACGAAGGGCAAAATTAGAAACTAATTCACAATCAAAGATAGAAGATAGACAGTCAAACATTTAAAAAGAAATATAAGGTCATTAAAATTTCTACGGGACTGGGGTGATTTAATTGAAAACTTAAAATTAATATTAGTCCGATTGTGACTGATGTAGCGCAAAAACCGGGAATGAAGGCGTTCAATACGTGAAGCCTTAGTTTTTGAGATAGAATTATAAATGACGGAACAAAAATCTAATATAGGTTGAATAAGTGTAATGTACAGGTATGCTTTAGAATGTGGGTCCAGATATTTACAGTTGCGCCACATCAATCCAAGCAACATATTGCATTTCCTAAGAAGATTGTCTATATGAAAAGAAAAAGTAAGGAAGCTATCTAAAATAACTCCAAGATCACGATGTTGCAGCACCTTATTAATCGGTTTGTCGTCAACTAAATAAATATAATCGATTTTATTTTTCTTTAAGTAATAGTTAAGGTATTGCACTGAAGTGGATTGAGTACCATACCCCATAATTTAAATACGTTTTCCCCTGAATTTGTGATAATTCGTTATCACGCAAGTGCTAAATGCGTGACACATTTATGATCTCGCATGTGCTTATGCTGCAAAATGCGTGTTTCATCCAAAATCACTTTGAAACGCGGGACTGTCCCGCGATGCGTGACGGTTGGTAACTATGGCATAGATAACTGCCAGGCCCTAGGTAAAAATGCACCTGATCGGACCTAGAGACAGAGCCTTTAGTGGGGTCTATTCAGGCGAAACTCTTAATGCTCATACATTCTGAGATATTTTAAAACAGATACGTCATTTCAGAAATATCTAAAAAATATTTTGTTTAAAAAATTCAAGAATATTGAGAACAAACTATGGTCAAGTTATATGTATGTTATCGTTTAGGGCCTATTAGGCATTTCATGAATCTATGATATATTATAATATTGACAACATCAATAGAACATATATAGGTGGAATTTTGTCCAACCCGTCGTAAAAATGTAGGCCTACTGAATATAGGCCTACTCAGTGCGTGTGAAAACACTTGCAAAAATAGTACTCGCTGCTTAATTTGGGATCGAATTCAACCCTGGCCATCAGGTGCAAGCTCGGTGGTCTAGAGGTATGATGCCAGGCTAGTGATCTGAAGAACTGGAGAACTGGGTTCGAGTCCCACTGGAGAATTTTCACACACACTGAGTATTCAGTAAATTTTTACGACAATTTTGGGCAAAATTACATATATAGTCATATATAGTTATTACATATATAATTGATTTTCCTGACGCAAATCCAGGCATTGTTTATTCCATCACGATAATAACAATTACCATTCAATTAGAACAATCATCTCGACCTACTTGCAGTGAAGTGAATCTAAAATTTATTCATGAAGTTATGATGATCTGAAGTGTTTTTAATCGTACACAATACGGTAATAGTTGAACCAACTTTAAAATACCACAAATACAAATGTGCGTGACGATATTTTATTGCTTTAGAAATGTGATTTCAAAAAGTATATTAGTGCATCACGCACTGAGTACCGGTAATCAATACATATTCACGACAGGTTTGGAAAAATAGGCCTACATATAGGCCCCCTAATTGATTCTCCTCACGCAAATCCACCAGGTATTGTCTATTCCATCACGATAATAACAATTACCATTCAATAATACAACAGTCATCGACCTACTTGCAGTGAAGTGAATCTAGAATGTATTCTTGAAGTTATGATGATCTGAAGTGTTTAAAAACCTACACAATAATAGTTGAACCAACTTTAAAATACCACAAACACAAATGTGCGTGACGATATTGTATTGCTTTAGAAATGTGATTTCAAAAAGCACATTAGTGCATCGTATGTAAGGGCTTGTTTTGTTGGGGGGTTTTTTTTTTACTTGCAGCGTGGGGGAAATTGGTAATAGGTAAATTGTAATGAATATAATCAATATTATAGCCTCTAAAACCTAATATTATTGATGGGCCCTTTATATGTTTAAATAGGATTTTTTAACGTTACATTTTTAGATTATTAGACCAGATTAGACCAATTGAACGAGCCCCGATACTGCACTGCCCATACCAACGCCAGTGGACCTGATGGTTACATAACGTTTGCTATGCATGCGCTATAGAAGTGGAAGACCAGGAATGTAGGCCGTATACCCTCTCTGGTGCAATCAGTTTAAAAGCGTAAGGTATAGGATAGCGTGAATTTAAACATTTTCCTAATGGTAATGTTCAAAATAAGTGTCAAGGAAAGTAAGTATGATTGTTGGAAAAAATGGTCAACATTTTATTTTGATTTCTCACCCTGACCTTCGCCTGGGCGAAGTGGGCGAAGTTCTGGGTCCGCATCTAGTTAGCATGAATTTTGTAAGCCATGACCCAGTAGTATTTTGTTAATTCTTCACAGAGGGGGGTTCGTCCGAACCCCCTGAACTCCCCCCACCCACCACCCCGGATCCGCTACTGAAATATTTTGTGTTGTGTTAAATAAGATGATTTGGTTCTTTGAAAAAGTGGTCTTGAACTAGAGAGGCCACAGAAGTTTTCGTTTTGATTGTTTATTATTCTGTATTTAACATTTAATGATGTGTTTTTATCATTGAATATTATTTTTGTATTCACGATAATAATATATAATCAGAATTTATAAAAGTTATAATGTTTTGATACGTGTAATAATTACCTTAGTTATAGGCTAACTTTTCTTGATTAAATGATTATTGCTGCTCACTCTATTTGTATTGACTTCGTTCTGTTTGAAAGAATGTTTTAAAAAAATAAAATGTTTATTGGAATTACATAAATTCACTTGTGGGTTGAGGGAGGAAACGCATTTTTTCGGCCTTTGAAAGCACGCCACCAACGGTGGATCTTGGTTGCCAACGTAAACTAACCTCTGTGAAAGTGCAGAACGGAGCTGCAAATTTTTTGAAAACAAACCTCGAAAATGATGGTTAGTGGGCTAACGTAAGCCTGTGATACTATTAAACATGTATGTAGTTAACACTTGTCATTGTTATATATTTATATATCTTTGTAGGCCTGTAGCAAGGACTAGTTCTATCTAGGCCGTAGCCTAGCCTAACTTTGGCCCTAGAAAAGGCCTCGGGCCCTCCCGGGCCCATAATCTCTCCGGGGTAGCCTAGGCTAGGCCCTAGGCTTGAAAGTCTTAGTTTAATCACTTAGGGGTTCATTTCATTTTATTTTATTCGAAATTCATATACAGTATGAAAAATTTCAAGGATAAAAACACAATAAAGTAACTCAATAGTCCAACTTATTTCCATTGTTGTGGTCCTTAAAAATTATTTAATTCCTGATATGATTTCATAACAACAACTAAAATATTTACTCAACACAACGACCATTACCATTATTATTTCCTGTGGTATGGCCTTGGTAGGCTAGAGGGTATCGCCTAGGCCTTGTCTAGGACCTTTCAAGAGCGGCCCTAATAGGCTAGGCTAGGCCCTTTAAAAAAAGGATCATTCCAATCCATAGGCCTAGGCCTACATACCGCAACTGATAGGCCCCTAGGCCTAGCCTACCTAATAAAGAATTGTTAGATTATCACTCCCACCCGTGTCAAAAATTGGGACATATGGATGTGAGAATAAAAAAAGTATTTGGCCTCATCATTTATTTCAACGGCTTAAAATAATAAGTTGAATTTTGTGACGGGAATACATTTTCTTTAAAAAACAAACCAGTTTTTATGCAATATTTACAGTATTCTTGCCAAATGAAAACAGCCCCTCCCTCATCAATAAAAAAAAAAAGGCAATATTCTATTGACTATGTTCTGATTTAAAAAAAGAGTGATAATGTAATAATTTTTTCTATGTCCCCTTAATTCTTATCATTTTATAAAATGAGAATGGTGGTGTCTGGCCCCCAGCTAGCTAATAAGCTGCCCTAGCCTAGCCTACTATGGATTGCTGAACACTACAGTATTGAACACAGGAGTGCCCAGTCCCAAGTTGGAAGAAGCTAGACTAGGCTAAGTTTATGGCATATGGTTAGGCTCCATAAATGTAAAGTTTTTTAAGTGAGTAGAGATCTAAAAAAATCAGCTCAAATTTGCGCGGAAAATTGCTAGGAAAATAGGTGCGCAAAATCGTATTTTTTGCTGCATAATTGCATTGGTTATTAAGATTTTGTCAGAGCCTAAATTCAAAGCGATACAAAAAAATATTTTTAGATAAACTAATAATTTAGATGGTGATTGGTGACACAAAAGATGTATCTTATTTTCTTCAGATCAGAATTAAATGAAAGCAGATTTGATACTTCATCAAAAGTAATGTAGAACTGAGTGCGATAATAATGGTGAAAGACCAGCAGTCAAACACAGACAAAATCATGTTATGTGAACCAGGGCCAAATTTGCAAGCCTTTGAAGTACCTCTGTCACTATGGAAACTTGTCCAAGAGAACGTTTCCCAAGAGGAGCAACAAGAAATTAAAAATATATTAGGAGAATCCGAGGTTGATCAGACGTTAGAACTTCATTCAGAGGTATAGTTCTATTTGAAAACCTATTAATTTCAACTCCTTATAATATATAGTCCCTTTTTTAGTGAATTTGGTGCTCTCTGTGAGAAAATTCAAGTCACAAGCAATTTTAGCCCTTAAAAAGCTGAAGGACTTGTGGAAGTCCTTATATTTATGGTGTTATAAAGGATTTGAATATCATTGGAATTTATGATACACATCTCCCTTCAATTAAAGGCCACTATTTATACCAAAGTTTTCATGGTCTCTAGCGGCATTGGTCTTTCTCATAAATATTAAAGAAAGACAGTCATTTGGGGCTGCAGAAAGGTGGTCTTTAATTGGAGGGGTCTTTAATTAAAGGGAGACCTGTAGTCCCAGATTTTGAACATTTTGGCCAGTAGGTGGGACAGCTAAGGACACTGATAGCAGGAATGATAATTATGATATTTTTTTTTTAAACATATTGCAGAGAGTGTCACGTCTAATAGCTGACATCACACCACTTTACTATATGATCAGGCGCAGATCCAGTAGGGGAAACGCAGGGAACCCTTCTCACCTTTCGACACTAATTTTTAAAATTTCAATTTACATCAATGTTACGTATTGAAATAAGCGCTACTCGCTTAGCTATTCTGAAAATGTTGTGCCTCCACCCATTAGCTTTGTCAACATTATCAAATTTTCTTTCACAAAAAATTGTTCCATGCCCATATATAGTCATGATGTGCCCATATATAGTCATGATATGCCTATATATGGTCATGATGTGCCCATATATGGTCATGATGTGCCCATATATAGTCATGATGTGCCCATATATAGTCATGATATGCCTATATATGGTCATGATGTGATGTCATCATGACCATATTAGACATGTCACATGTTTTTGTCAAATAAAATTTGATAGTATGGACATGGCTTTTAGACGTCCACACATTAAATTTTTCTTATCTAGGTCGAGGCGCTTCTAGAAATTTGGCAGGATTTTAGATCTGAGAACGAGGCTTCTAATGAGCCATTGAGGAGTTCACTGCCAGAGCCACCAATGGTTAGAGAAGGACTCAAGAGTCACATCCTTTTGCTTGTTGAAAGTATTAGAGATCGTGCAAAGGAGGAATGCAGGTATGAGCAAACTCTTACAAAAAAAAAGGATTTTTCAAACCTATTTGACTTAATAGATAAGTAGATAAGAAAATTAAATTAATGGTGATTTTAAAGTGGTTCTATTCTTTCCTTGACCTGCTGTCTTTTATACTTTTAATGTACCATCATGCTTCTGAAGCCCACCCCTTCTGAACACAAAGTTGGGCCATTTTTTGGGGGGGGGGGGGAGGGGGG
>NW_022723069.1:312197-313343 GCF_011630105.1 Anneissia japonica
AATAACTGGGGAATCTCATTCTTACAAAAAATATAATGATCTTTTTTTAAACTGTTAGAATGTCCTTTTTAAGACCTCATGTTTAATTCAAAGCCTACTTTTAATTTTTATGAGCTACTCATTCAAATCAATACCTGGGCTTTTGCCTGAGAAAACCATAGTATGTAAAATTTGGCATAATTTAAAGGGTGGGCTTATGCTCAAGAAACTATGGTACATGTTAGTACATTTGATTAAAACAATTTTACTTCGCTAGTAGTTAAAATATTCTGAGAGGGGCAATTAGTTTATGTTTTGGCATGATTAATCTGACCGTGACAGGCTGCCATCGCAATACATTTTTCTGAATAATAGTATATGATAAGCAGTGACAAAAGTTCGCGCTCCCCAAAAATCACTTCATATCACCATACATTGCTAGCTAGCACCCCCTCACTTAATCATCGAGACTTCACCCTTCATTCCCCACATTTCACTCCTACTGTAGATGCTGTGCAGACGTGGCTGTATTAGTCCAAAGAAAGATCTCTTACCATATCGACGATGTACTGATCATATTTAATTAAAATTTATCTTTCCTCAACAGAGAATCTAATTCTGATCTATCAGGGTTTAATAGTGATATTCTTGAGTATGTATTGGAAGAAAGTGATAGAGGTAAGTATAATGTACTTTGCTACTACTATTTATTATTTACTAGGTAGCCTTGTCAATCCTGAGACAGGAAACAGTTACATCATATAATAGTCTCCATTCTGATCTCAGTGACCAAATATAGGACTGTTTTCAGCCAATAGGAATTGGTTTTCTTTATCACCACAATGCAAGCTTTGTACAAAGGTTTCTATGCTGATAAGCATAGTTTAAATAAACATTGTGGGAACTTCTGTTAGAAGGCTCTTTACAGACAATAAATTTTTATATTTTTTAGCATCCCCTGGCAGTGAGCTGAGACGACCATTAACAGCATGCAGTAGTCGAGATGGAAGGGAAACTCCCATGCGAATGACGCCCTCTAGCGATGGAGATTAGTAAGAATAACACATTCCATTGTTTCTTATCAAATAGTAGTAATAATAATAATAGTAATGCACATGATATTGATAAAATTGCATATACAGTATATAAATATATACTATATATATA
>NW_022723069.1:313517-318605 GCF_011630105.1 Anneissia japonica
ACAGTGAATGACCTTCCTCAGGCTGTCAGGCAATTACGCATGAGCTGTGACCTGGAATAAAACGTCACACACAAACATCTTGATTAATTTCGCGCGTGTTTGCTAGTGTCTTGATTTTGAGTAATTTTGTCATTTTTTTCACTTGTTAATTGTTTTGCCACACATACACATACCGGAAGTGAACATCACGATTTAGCGCCCCCAATAGTTGAATCTGTACGAATGGTTAGTTTCACCATGGCCTGTGGTAAAACTAACCACGTCGATAAATCCCAGTGCGAACGACAGGAAGTTTACCCATTGGAATGTTACCCACAGTCTCGGTAAAAATTTCCCTATTTTAAATCCAGTGCGATTGCGGCTTTAGTCGCATTTTCTAATTTCCCACAAGCACCCAAAACATTCGAGAATCTGAATTTTGAACATTCTCATGTTTTTTAATTTTATGAAAGGAGATATATTGAAGAACATTTCTGCAAAATATCAATCACTATATCTAACTGAAAATTATATTAAAATTATTTTTGAAATACAAATCTTAGTAACAAACTATTGATTTTGGAATCTTTGGAATCTGTTTTCTCAAAAACTACATGGTTGATATCCAGTGAAATAAATATTCATAACTTTGCTAATATTCAACTAATTTCCATCAAATAAATACTGTTTTAAAGAATACTACTTGCAGAAACACCAAAAACTAAATTTTGATTTTTTTTTTTCACCCCTTTGACTTGAAAAAAGAACAACACATATAGTCATAGCCTAGGTATAGACTGGCATGATATTCATTTATTGAAAGAAGGCCAGGCTAGACTACCTACAGGCCTAATCAGTGGTTTTATTATTTTACAATCTCAAAATTTTTACTGGTTGGCCAGTTATTTTTACCGGTAAAATTGATGGCTAAAAACAGCTTCAGGAGAACAGTAATGGTATGATTATGATTGACAATGATGATAATGGTGGTACGCATGGTGATGATGGTGGTAGGGAAATTGGTTGTGGTGGTGGGGGTGGTTTTTGAGACGGTGGTGGTAGGTGTGGGGGATGATGACTGGTGATGGTGATGATGATGATAATGATAATATTGATGACAATGAGATTGAGATGATGACAATGAGATGATGTAAAGTGTACTGTTTTTGTTGATCTATTTACTCTGAATGATAATATTATTGTGACCATTTTTGTGAAATTTCAGAACTTCAACATGAAAAAAACCGACTTCAGAAAAAGGTTGACAACATTAGGACTAATTCTACAGTCTTCAAGAATGATCAAAAGAGTCTTCCCAACTCACCAAAGTAAGAACTTGCACAATGAGCTTTTATTCATTTAATATTGTATACAATTACTAGTAAAATTGTTGTATATTTTTTGTATTTTTCAAAGGAGAACGCTTCATCCCTTGAAACCATTGAGTCCAGTTGGACGTCCATCGCCTCCGTCCTCAGCTTGTAGGTTAAGCCAAATGCCTCCAAATAGTCCATCAAAAAGCACAACAAAACAAGACACGGCCAGAAGATTGAGTGCTGGTTCAAGTCCAAGTATCCAAAAGCATTTACAACAAACTGTAAGTTGCATTGTTATAAGTGTATTTTTAAAATTCTTATTTTATGAGAATCACTTTAAACAAGGTTGATCCACTGGACAACCTATGGCAGTGCGTTTTTTTTTTTTACACAGTACTTGCATCTCAGCCATGCAGCTGAAACACAAGGAGAGCTGCGGATTGAATTGAACCACCTACCTAAGAATTTCCACGGTTCAGCGCACATAACCTGAAAAGTCGCACCTCCTTACTTGAGGTAGGGGAGCCGTAGGCTTATCCTCGGTGGAGGCTACGGGTGCCTAGCAATCTGGTGATGCCGAAGCTATCTCAAAATTGAGGCTGCGCACTCCCCCTGCCCCCTTCGCATTTGCACTTTTTCATTAATTAATTTTTGTTTTTGTTTCTTGTGGCTGAAAAGTGCCTTGAGACGGTTTTTTCTGTGGAAGGCACTATATGCTTGACCATTGGCTGCCACCTATAATAACCGACTGAGCTATGCTGCTCTCAAATTATCATGCATTGCAGTGGGAAAACAAATTTTATGAATTGTATCATAATTTATAATCCTTTTGTAGTTCCCACCACCATGGAATGACTCCTTGTTGATCTTGTGTTAGATGGATATGTATTAAAAAATGTAATTAATGTACAGTATAATGCTAACATACAGTAGTAATACAAATACAATATGGTTTGAGGTAAAGTAATGAATTCTACTTTTTGAGGTGTTTGATGATTGCGACTACCTCCAAACATAAAGCGGAGGGAGGGTGTCCCAATCATCAAACTACGAGGGAAGTAAAATTTACTGATTTACTGTAATAAAACCACGCTGCATTTGTTTCGCTATACCTCATAAATATTAAAACAGTAAACCGTTCACCTACATTAGTCATTACGATCTGTGAGGGTAAAATTACAAAGTTTACATATGACTCATGTTTAAAGCAGGAAGTGCATTATTTCCCTGTGTACTTGTCAACTTGGCACATGCAGGGAAGTAGAAAAAAACTACCATACCATACCCCTTACCAGATGGAATTGTTTATGCTTCTCAGGTCCCAAGTCCACCAGGATCAGCTAGCAGTTTTAGACGCACGCCATTAAACTGTAGCAGCGAGTCCGGAGCTCCAAGATCTCTGCAACCCTCCCCACCTACATCAGCAAGGCCCTCCCCACCTTCGTCAGCAAAGCCCCTGGTGCGGCGTACACATTCATCTCAACGTTTTAGACTTAAATCGAAAAGCAGTAACGCAACTGGAACGTGATCCTAGCCAAAACCTTTTCTCTATGAAATTTGTAAAAAAAAAAAAAAATATTTTGGATGGTGCAAATTGAATATTGAAGACTGCAATGCGATAACTATGATGTTATGAATATGCATTATTGTAATCATTAATGCATATATCATTCTAATTAATATTCATCAAGTTCGTAATATTGTATATGCATTGAAAAATATTTAATAGGATAGTTGTGTGCTTTGAGATTATAAAATGTTTAATGGATTATTTTGCAGTTATATTCCATGGCTCTATTCAACATAAAGACCCTTCCCCATTTACTAAATATTCAGTGGTCTACTATTAAGAAATAAACTTTGTCATTGTATACCACAAAATATATGCTTTACAATAAAAATAATTGTAATGTTTGTGGAAAAATTTGTGGTAAACAGAGGATGACAAACATGCAAATTACTTCATAGTAAATATGGAATTTTTTTTTCTGTACAAAGAATTGAAAGCACCACGAGTACTGCTTGCAGTGGCATTGTGTGCTTTATAAAGTATTATTACTGTGTTATTATTATTATTGTTATTATTATTATTATCTTTTTTTAATATTGAGGCATTTTAAGTGATTGTATGTAAAAAACAATTGTAATTGTGTTGCAATAAATTATATCACAAGTTAAAGGATCGTTTTAGATGTTGTCAACCACTGTGAGATTGATTTACATGTGTGTTGGTCAGTATGTTGTGGTATAGCGTAGTTGATTTCAAACCTGGTGATAATCAGTGTTTGTGTGCTCTGAATCATGATTATCTTAAGCCGGTTACTCACTGCGTGCGACGGCGGCAACGCGACGAAGAATATACACGAAGAAGCGGACCCAACGGATCGTCTTTTTAATGAGGATCCATTCAGATTGCTACTGACATCAGCAGACGACGTTGCGTCGTCTCGCTCAGCGGAAGCAAACGTGGATTTGTTGCGACGCAGTGAGTGTCCAGCTTTAGTGTCCCACGTTTATTCTGTTAAGCTGTTCTTCCGTTGCAGATTTTCATAGCAAAACATCTTTCGAGAAACATTTATGGCTGCCTTGGTCTAATTACTGACCCTTATTGAAGGCACAAAATGCGGGTTGCAGAACAAAATTTTGTACTCCCTGGTATTCCCTCTGCCCTGGCTATTTTTCTCCCTCTCGTGCTTTGGACAAAAGCATGAAAATACAAGAAACTTTTTTTAAAATCTTAATAGCACACAAGTAACAAGATTTACATTAATTTTTAGAAGTGGTTGGCACATTAGTTGTGGCTTGGACTCTCAACCTTGAGGTCGGGGTTCGAAACTGTCGCTGTGGAAGTCGCTTGTGTCGTTTGGCAAGGCACTTTATCTACGGTTGTCACTCTCCACCCAGGAGTACAAGTGGGTACCTGGTAGGTTCAAACACAGCCTGCGCTGAATAGAGCTGCAACATTATGGAATTCCCCCATGGGGCCTGAGTGCATGTTCCATATGTGCTTGATCCAGTGACCGGGGTAATAATGTAAGCGCATTAGGTCTCTATAATATGCTCTGTATAAGTCGACAATTTATATTATTAATTTTTTTTTTAATTAATACACCCAATCTTGTTATTAACGGCCCAAACTTAAAACTCTTAAATAGTAATATTCATCATCATTACATCACCATTATAATCAAAATGAAGCGCAGACAAATTCCTAATGATCTTATAAGGGATTTTTGGCAATAAGAGATCTAAATATCTGTGATATACCATAGAAAATAAATTTAAAACATTGTCTTTGTTGTATTTATTTTACCTACTTGAAAACTGTATGTTCACACTCGAAAATTTGTGTATTGTACAGGTAGGCCTACCTCTAGATGGCCGGAAATAACACTCTTATATGGTAAAATCCATCATCATCACGTAACCATTATAGTCAAAATGAAGCACCAATTAATTTCTCGTGATCAAAGTTCTATCAGCGATTTTCGGTGATCATAGAGATATAATTAATCTGTGATATTCAGGCCATCTTCTTGATTTATAAAATCACATTGCTGCCAAAAGTAGATTTATGAACAAAGAAATTATGTGAACTAGATAAGCATAACGAGGAGGATGCAGCCGTAGTTCGTGATGGGACTTAATTATCAACACAATAGAATACTTTTATGAAGTTCACAAACATTTATTTTCATTTGTGTTTCTTTATTATATACATAATGAAAAGTTTCATAAAGCACATCAGTATACACAAATCAATCGTGATGTTGGTAGTCTATGAGTGAGATAC
>NW_022723069.1:319026-321111 GCF_011630105.1 Anneissia japonica
AAATCTACGTATGCAGAGAACGTTGGATTCCATTCTAGCATCGCATCGTCCCACAAAACGGAAGCTCCCTATTAAACTAATTATACAACTAATAAAGGTCAAATAGATTGAGACATGGATTCTCAAAATGGCTTTGTCATTTGGAGTTACTGTTTTTTTGGTTTAAAAACAAATAATAAAATCAGACTTATGTATAAAAACATTATTATAACACTAACAGTAATAATAATAATAAAATCAGTGGTAATAAATAATAATATAAATATCAAGAACACTTTAATATTAAACATTATTTTTTTTTAATAACAGCTATAATAACCAAAATATTCAATAATTCATAATTAACAATAATACCAACGTATAAAATAAACTTAGCCTATACATTTATACAAGGTAGAAGTATTAAAAGATATTTTTTTTTTTCATTTTTTATATATTATAAAATTATCTATTATTCTTTAGCAGATTAAATACTTGATGAGTAAAACACATAATTTACATGAATTAAATTGTTAAGCATTACCCACAGTATGCAAGCTTGAAAATCTATCAAATATTTTGTTAAAATAAGGTCAAGATGCCTTGATGTTCTCATCAAACGCTCCCCTCGACTTGGACCTACGTGCCGAAGTACAACTCTTTCCCAGCCTGTCGGTGGCATTGCCCTGCTGTAGTGGAAATCCTAGCGCTGCCACTGATACAGTATTAAAAACTTGCAAACATTAAATGTAAATGGATTACGAGTCCGGGAGAATTTTTGCTTGATTTCCAGAAGACTCGTGCATGCAAATTGACTTTTAAATCTGACAAAAATCTTAAGCGGTATATGCCCTATTTTATTTAGAAAAGACTTTGCATTTGGTACAAACTTATTGAATAATATACATAAAAAATTCCACATATATGTAAGCTCTCACCACAAAATCGGATGCATCGTGTGAAGTCATATTGAGATATTTATCAAAATAGGTCAGTCAAAATTGAATTGAATTTTTTGAATAATTTGATACATAACATTTCATGATAGTTTACCTTTAAAGCACATTTACTAACTGTAAATTCTAGTCCTATTATTTTTACCAGTAAGTTTATCTTTGGAGTGGATTTTCCCAAAACCTGGTTCTCATACACCTAACTTCAAATGTTCACATCTCTGGATTTACTTATGCTAGGAGAGCCATTCAAAGACCAAATTAAAGCTTTTAAAATCGAACTAACCACATATGTTATCAACTCAATTTTGTGGCAAGACTTCACACTTATGCATTATTCTTTTTGGTAATTTCCTTATATTGCTATAAATGGACGGTATATGGTTTGGACAACACAATTTCTTGCTTTTACAAATTACTGTTATTTATTTATCACTATTTTTTTTTAAGTTATGAGCAAACATTGATTCCAGCTCCACTAGTAGCCTGTTGTTGTAGAGTTACTTGGGTAAGAGTACCACTTGGATTTAAAGCTGTTGAAAATTGTGCGATACAACCAGTAAATCCGGAGGTAAAATAACCATTTGTTAAAGTGGTTACACTACTGCTATACCCACCTGCACAAAAAAGAACAATATTAATTGTTAGTTTTAAATAATGTTAAACGCTTCTATGAACTTTAAGTAATGAACCTAATAAATAAATAATTATAATATGACAATATATGAAATAAGATATAATAAAATATTACAAAATTGTTCAGAAGGGTATTTGAGGGGGAATTTATTTGAGGGAGGTGTATATTAGAGGTGTTTATTTATTTTGGTGTAAAATGGATATGTATATACAGTACTAAAATAAACATCCCTTAATTTCAGTGTAAAAGTGGAACCACAACACATACTTATCGTCAAAATGTGTTACTGCGCGATCATAAAGACTTGATGAATCCCAACCAGGTTATAAAAAATGTAATACTTATTCTATTATATAGAACATTAATAGAATGTGTTTAAAATTATGTTATTTCCATTAGGCATGTGTACAGTTATTTAGGGAGTGTTTATTCGAGGAAAAAATAAGCACCTCGGGGCGTTTGTTCGGGGGAGGTGTTTACCTCAAATAAGGCTCTAGATGGGGCTTTTATTTCAGC
>NW_022723069.1:321122-327551 GCF_011630105.1 Anneissia japonica
AGGGGGGGGGGGGGGGGAGTTAATTCAAAGCAGGGCGTTTATTTGAATAAATACAGTATATAAATTGTCTACCTACCAAGAATTAGAAGGCTACTAAAAGTGTTAAGTCCAGACTGACAACATGTGCTGCTCCCTGTAATGGTTTCACTATTCCCGCCAGGATTCTGAACTATCATTGTCGCTGAATTTCCAAATCTAAGAAAGAAATCAGAAAATACCATGCATGAATGATCAATAGCTATATAGACACTAAACATAATAAATAAACATACTTGTACTAAGGTAAAATATTGTAGTGTAGCTATAGCTTAGTCATGCCCACCTATAACTCACAGTTCTAGGTTCAATTCCTTTTATGAACTAGAATTTCATTCTCATAAATGGGCAACAATGGCTGTCTATTGAACAAGTAACCAACTTCTATTGCAGTAATGTTATATTACATTATGTATAGTAATATATAATAATAATAATAATACATGTCTCCCTCTAATTAAGAAAACCCTTTAATTAAAGACCAACTCCAATTAAAGACCACTTTTCTGTGGTCCCATATTAATAAATGTCTTTACTATTCCAATTTCAGACCAAAGCTGCTAAAAACCATCGAAAACCCCAGCCCCAAAAATAGTCTTTAATTGGAGGGAGACAGGTATAATAATATCTGAATATATGCATTTTAATCTTCTCATTATTATGTTTATTTTTCATAGAATTTTTTTCATTCTATTTATCAATATATTATTTTTTTTTTTTTTTTTTTATAATGTGTTTTAGTATAAAAGTATAGTTAAAATTCATATCTGGACATTCAGTCAGTGGTTTTCATCCTTATGTTTTTCTTTTGTATCTTGGTTTTCTTTAAAAAAGATGATTTAATGCAATAAAGTTTTTAAAAATATAGTAATAAAAAAAACTATATTTAAATAATTTATAAACTCCTAATGATCAAGATACTTCAGTTTATCTCTATCATCAAACTTCAACAAAATTATCATAATTCAATTTTATGAATTGAAACTTTCTTACCTTTGTACATAAACATTATACCAGCCATCATTCACAACTGAGAAGCCAGACGTCAGCTGACCAATGCCCGATCCCAGGTTAA
This sequence comes from Anneissia japonica, assembly GCF_011630105.1. Taxonomy (NCBI): domain Eukaryota; kingdom Metazoa; phylum Echinodermata; class Crinoidea; order Comatulida; family Comatulidae; genus Anneissia; species Anneissia japonica. The sequence goes on from NW_022723069.1 coordinate 322,234, forward strand.
ATCGGAACTCAATCTTGCTGGATTTTAGACCGAGGGCTATAAAGTCGTCTTCAATATTTGCACCGTTCCACAGTATCAAGCTATCAGTGCTGGCGTCACTTGCTTTGAAGACGATAGCAAACGTATTGCTACTAAAATCGCTGTAAACAAATTCAAATTCAGAATATTTTATGGTCATAAAGCACAAAAAAAATTTAGTATGACATTCTTTGATTTTTTTTTTTGTAAACAAACATATGACGGTCAGAGCAATCTCACCGAAACGTTGAGAAATTGAATCAGTGGATTTACCTCAAAAAATTATATTATTATACATGGTGTACCGGAAGTTTTATGATTTCGTTACAAAACATACGTAAACAATTTTGTCAGTGATAAATAAAATCTGCATCAATATTTTTATATAACTTGACAACGTAAATCACTGGAAATGGCAGTACTAACTTTCACCTGTAGAAAAGCACCGTGTGCTCGAAAAGTTGTGTCAAGTCATATTAAACTTGTCTTTAAAGTTTAAGTGTTATATTTATTATCACCTGACTAGCTAGCGCAGCTCATCTACTTTTATCATTTATAAAATATTTAAGTTCACTAAATTCAAAGTCAAACACTAAGGATTCAAACTATTTCCAACACAACATTAGATATACAGGCCCCTGAATTCGCAACAACTTACCGATCTCAATTACAATGCCGTGTCTGTCAGAGCTTTTTTAAATAAACTTAATAATAAACACATAATTTGAAATTACTAATATTGCACTATTTTTTTGGTCGTAATTCATCATGCTGTTATCAATTGAGCTGCTTTCTCTCCCTCCATCTTTTTTTTTTTTTTTGTCATTTGTCACCTTTCTTTTTTTTTTTCAGGCCCTTCACAAAATGTTTTTTGCAAACTTTTTCTCGGGACCTGGCCTTCTTCCAAATTTTTCGTATTGTTTTGGTAAATTTCTGAAGATGACTATACAAACCTTGCAATAATCTCTCGTCCATATTGAAGGTAACTACGACCACTAAATTCAGCTAACGTGAAAGTTAAACCTGGAAAAACAAAGTTCTAAATTTAAGACAAAAGAAAGAGGCATGTTATATCAAGACACAAGCCTTTATTCTTATAACACAAATTTTTGAGAATTAGCCAGCTCATCATCAGGGACAATTGTTTTTTTGTAAATTACCGTAAATCCTTGAATAATCACCACTGCGCGATTATAAAATTTGATGCGCCGCTTATTCGAGAGTGGTGCTTATAAAAAAAAATTGGCGTGCTGCTTTCTATGCCTATTCCTATGTTGCCTATTTCACATGTTTCCGTAATTCGGTAGGCCTATTAAAGGTCCTATCATCGTAAATAAACATTTACAGAGAAATGCTTCCGTCTTCATTGTGTTAAGAAAGTATAATACATACTCCAAGTATTGAAATGCACGCCATCGTGTTGGGATTCAATATTTCAACATTAATTATGTCTTTAATGACATACTTGGAGTATGTATTATACTTTCTTATCTGAGATTAATCAGTGGACCTTTCAGTTTCATCTTAACACAGTATGCATTGTATTTAAAACCCTGTTTCTCAAAGTGTTTTCATTACACACAGGTTAATATATACTCTCAATTAAGCGCCATGGCGCTTATTCAAGAGGGATGCTAACGAAAGAAAATTATGTTTGGTGCGCGGCGCTTATTCAAGAGCGGCGTTTATAGGAGCATTTCTGTTATACAAAATTCAGTGACTGTATCAAGAAAAAGCAATTTTCTGGGCTGGGGGGGGGGTGGGTGTCTGGCTTAACTAAGACAGCATAGCAATAACATAAAATTAACAAAATGTTATTTATTTTCCTTCTTAAATTCTTGTATTAAACAATTTTTGGAAATAACAAGTAATCTGATGTTCATTTTTATTGCTTTGGTTATTATTATGTTTGGGAGCTTACTTTCAGTACAAAGGTCTCCAGTGTAGTTAATGGTACATAAGCACATAGTCTGGCCATTCGCATTTATATAACAACTTCCTCCATTTTGGCACTGTTGGCTACTTGCCAAAGTGTCACACGCAGTTTGATCGCAGAAGGTACCTACAAAAAAAAATTATTAAGAATAATAATAAAAATAACAACAGTAATTATAATAACATACCAATAGTTAATGATTATGATATACTCTAATAATATTTACCAAGGTAGCCTGGAGGACACATGCAGGTATAGCCTGAGGCTGATGAAACGTCCACACAAGTGGCACCATTCTGGCATGGATTTTGCAAATTGCAGACACTATCCAAACACTCGGAAATAGACAACCCCTCATTGGGACTGCTTAGATCAAGCACTTGAGTGTTGATTTGAACTTGACGAATACACCCAACAAAACCTACAAAAATTGAAGCAAGAATTCTATTTAATACAATTTATTATTAAATTAAATATTTTATTAATACGTTCTTCCAAAAAAAAAAAATTGGGAAGAACTGCAATGAATGAATTCTGTAGATATTGTTGCTAAGGTCCCACTAAAACAACGTTCTTATTGGTCAGTTGTTAAAATGCTCCTTGTGGCAGTTTTTAAGAACACTCTGTACATACTAGGATACTTGCAGATGGTTGTATGATAAAATTAAACGAAGAATAGATAAAATTCAAATAATGATCATACCAGAACTGAATTGAATATTTGCTGGTAAGCTAATTGTGGATGGTACACCGCCTATATATGTCATCACGCCGGTATCTAGGCCGACACTGGATCCCTGGGATACGCCAGTCACTGCAGCTGCACCATTCAGCTGTAAGGTGCCGTCTTGGATGCTCCTGATAGCACGCACAGTGTTCCACTGGCTTACATTTACCTCAGATGAGCTGGTGATAACAGCACTGCCTAGAAAAAAAGAAGAATTGAAATGAAAATTGTGATCAGTCATCTTCACGCCTTTTACAATAAGTTTATGTACCAAAATAAAAAAACACAAACTGATATCGGAATATATTTAAAGACAGGCTTAGAAACAGTCACTAATGGAAGGCTGATGCAATTATGTGATGGAGACCCTAATGCCGAGGGTGTGTGTGATTCATTCAGACTGCCAACAAACAATCAGCAGCATTTCATCTTTCCTGCGTAACAAAAAACATTGTATACTAAAACCAAAAGGTCCACTGATTAATCTCAGATAAGACAGTATAATACATACTCAAAGTATTGAAATACACGCCATCGTGTCGGGATTTAATATTATTTCAACATTAATTATGTCATCATCAGATACTAAATACTGTATATTTACCTGAGCCTAGGTTGTATGTAAACTGTACTCTACCATTGACTAAACCTAAGCCAATGTAATCATTATTTTCACTATTCCATAGTAGCAGCCCATTCCTCTCTTCCGGCTTGAACTCCAGCATTATGTCGGTGTTGGAGGATGTTACCAAAACGAAGGAGAAGGAGATGTATGACAAGGCTCCAAAGGATGGAATGGTAACATTGGTTGCTGAAAAATTAGATAAAATCGAAAAACAATTGATAATTAGTGCATCAAAGAAATATTAATGCAAAATATAACATTAATTATTAACAATATCAATAATAATAATAAATTATTATTATTATTCTATGTAAATCTTGTGTTAGATCTTTAATGTGTCATATTAAGGGTTTATACCATTAAATTTTTATTAATAAATCAATAAGGTCCTGATATTTTTTTCTAATAATAAATAAATATTACTATTCATAAGTGACTATTTTTTTTTTTCATATATTAGAATTTTATTATTATTATTATTATTATTATTATTATTATTATTATTATTATTAGTATTATTATTATTTTTCTATGTAAATCTTGTGTTAGGTCTTTAATGTGTCATATTAATAAGGTCCTGATATTTTTCTAATAATAAATAAATATTACTATTCATAAGTTATTATTTTTTTTTCATATATGGAAAATTTTTTATTAGAATTTTATGTTGGTTATTTAATCTACAAAATGTGACCTACCTGTGGTGCATGTTAGTCCAGTCCATCCTGAGGTACATATGCATTCAAACTGCTGGTCACTGATAATACGGCATATTCCATTATTCTGGCAGGTAGAAGTTGTACAGGGTGAAATTGAGCAATAACCAACATCCCGACCATTTATTGCTGAACCTCTTCATATTAAATATTGTGTACATTGAGGGGTGGGGAAGAGGTTGGAGAAGGGGGTGGAGAAGGGGGTGGGGAGAGGCGGAGAACAAAATATAAAAACAAACCTGTAAGTCTTGCATACATCCACTAAACCCAGTAACAAAACCACCATCTGGGTGGAGGATTGCAAAATCTGCGAGACCACCTATATATAGATTACTATTGGCTGTTAGGCTAATTGCCGTTCCTCCCGCCTGGCCGGTATACCTCAGGTTATCTACGTACAAGTCTGCAGTGCGCTCCACTCGGGTGACGGTAACTTGGTGCCAGCTGTTTAAGCTGATCGTAGCACTGCTAACAATTGCTGTTACACCCCCTGGTAAATATAGAAGAGAAAATTAATTGTCAACTGTCCAGAGAGTGCATCTAGTAATATAAAGTGGACGACAACAAGGAGACCACAGACAAATAATGCACCGACTATTGGGTAAAACATTGTGGAATATTCCCCGGGTAAAACCCGGGGAGTATGTGTTTACTAGGTGCTTGATCCTATGACTGTCATAATCATGTGCTACAGTATATAAAAGCATTGTCCAGACTACCTAAACATGTGACATACCTAAATATGGTCATGATGACATCACATCATGACTATATATAGGCATATCATGACTGTATATGGGCATACATCAGTTTTTATTTTCAAAGAACATTTAATAGTCTGGAGAGATATTCAGAAACATATTAACAACCAATCTTTAAAACCAGAAGTTTTATGGTCATAAGTATAAACGTGACTTCAGAAGATGTTAATTGAATGCGAGATTTTTTGTTTCGGAAATATGCAGATTTTGTTTATATAATAAAATGTAGGTTTATATACGTGGCAAAGACAAGCCAAACCAGTCACTCATCGCAAAAATACAATGGTAAAAGTAAAATGAGAGCTATAAAATGGTAAAAGAATCATTGAAATCTGTTGTTTCATTATGAAGTTACAAGCGTTTAAACATACAGCTGTTTAAAGAACAATATCTGAGAAATCGGCTTTCAAAGTTTATGATTTCGGGCATTTCTCAGGCAGAAACCATCACCAAATTGTTAAAAATTGTTGTTTTAACATTGAAAATGGGGAAAATAATAGCATAGCATGATATTTAGATATATAAAGTTTAGTTT
>NW_022723069.1:329159-350397 GCF_011630105.1 Anneissia japonica
AACTAAGACAGCATAGCAATAACATAAAATTAACAAAATGTTATTTATTTTCCTTCTTAAATTCTTGTATTAAACAATTTTTGGAAATAACAAGAAGTAATCTGATCTTCATTTTTATTGCTTAGGTTATTATTATGTTTGGAACTTACTTTCAGTACAAAGGTCTCCAGTGTAGTTAATGGTACATAAGCACATAGTCTGGCCATTTGCATTTATATAACAACTTCCTCCGTTTTGGCACTGTTGGCTACTTGCCAAAGTGTCACACGCAGTTTGATCGCAGAAGGTACCTAAAAAAAAAAAATCATTAAAAATAATAAAAATAACAACAGTAATTATAATAACATACCAATAGTTAATGATTATGATATACTCTAATAATATTTACCAAGGTAGCCTGGAGGACACACGCAGGTATAGCCTGAGGCCGATGAAACGTCCACACAAGTGGCACCATTCTGGCATGGATTTTGCAAATTGCAGACACTATCCAAACACTCGGAAATAGACAACCCCTCATTGGGACTGCTTAGATCAAGCACTTGAGTGTTGATTTGAACTTGACGAATACACCCAACAAAACCTACAAAAATTGAAGCAAGAATTTTATTTAATACAATTTATTATTAAATTCAATATTTTAATAATGCGTTCTTCAAAAAAAAAATTGGGAAGAACTGCAATGAATGTTTTCTGTAAGCCCCGCCCCTTGGCTCTGTTCTTATTGGTCAGTTGTTAAAACGCTCCTTGTGGCAGTTTTTTAAGAACACTCTGTAGATACTAGGATATTTGCGGATGCTTGTATGATGAAATTAAAAAGACTGGATAAACTCAAAATAATGATCATACCAGAACTGAATTGAATATCTGCCGGTAAGCTAATTGTGGATGGTACACCGCCTATATAGGTCATCACACCGGTATCTAGGCCAACGCTGGAGCCCTGGGATACGCCAGTCACTGCAGCTGCACCATTGAGCTGTAAGGTGCCGTCTTGGATGCTCCTGATAGCACGCACAGTGTTCCACTGGCTTACATTTACCTCAGATGAGCTAGTGATAACAGCACTGCCTAAAAAAAAAGAATTGAAATGGAAATTGTGATCGGTCATCTTTACGCCTTTAAAAATAAGTTTCTGTATCAAAATAAACAAACACAAACTGATATCCGAATATATTTAAAGACAGGCTTAGAAACAGTGACTAATGGAAGGCTGATGCAGTTCTGTGATGGAGACCCTAATGCAGAGGGTGTGTGTGATTGTATTCAATGACAATCCATTCAGACTGCCAACAAACAATCAGCAGCATTTCATCTTTCCTGCGTAACAATAAACACTGTATACTAAAACCGAAAGGTCCACTGATTAATCTCAGATAAGACAGTATAATACATACTCAAAGTATTGAAATACACGCCATCGTGTTGGGATTCAATATTTCAACATTAATTATGTCATCATCAGATTCTAAATACTGTATATTTACCTGAGCCTAGGTTGTATGTAAACTGTACTCTACCATTGACTAAACCTAAGCCAATGTAATCATTATTTTCACTATTCCATAGTAGCAGCCCATTTCTCTCTTCTGGCTTGAACTCCAGCATTATGTCGGTGTTGGAGGATGTTACCAAAACAAAAGAGAAGGAGATGTATGACAAGGCTCCAAAGGATGGAATGGTAACATTAGTTGCTGAAAAATTAGATAAAATCGAAAAAAAATTGATAATTAGTGCATCAAAGAAATATAAATGCAAAATATAACATTAATTATTAACAATATCAATAATAATAATAAATTATTATTATTATTCTATGTAAATCTTGTGTTAGATCTTTAATGTGTCATATTAAGGGTTTATACCATTAATTTTTTATTAATAAATCAATAAGGTCCTGATATTTTTTTCTAATAATAAAAAAATATTACTATTCATAAGTGACTATTTTTTTTAATTTTTCATATATTAGAATTTTATTATTATTATTATTATTATTATTATTATTATTATTATTATTATTATTATTATTATTATTAGTATAGTATTATTATTATTATTCTATGTAAATCTTGTGTTAGGTCTTTAATGTGTCATATTAATCAATAAAGTCCTGATATTTTTCTAATAATAGATAAATATTACTCTTCATAAGTTATTATTTTTTTTTCATATATGGAAAAATTTTTATTAGAATTTTATGTTGGTTATTTAATCTACAAAATGTGACCTACCTGTGGTGCATGTTAGTCCAGTCCATCCTGAGGTACATATGCATTCAAACTGCTGGTCACTGATAATACGGCATATTCCATTATTCTGGCAGGTAGAAGTTGTACAGGGTGAAATTGAGCAATAACCAACATCCCGACCATTTATTGCTGAACTCCATGATAATGAAGATAAAGCATTTCCTCCAACCTGAAATATTTATAAGAAAAAATAAAACAGTAATATATTAACATTTTTTGGCAGCGACAAAAATGTTAATAGCAGGAAAGGGAAACTAATATCAGTGACAATAAAGCAATGACAAGTGACAACAAAGCAATGAACATTGACAACAATGCAACGACATTTAAGATGGGACAAGTACTGTATACCAAAATAGGAACACATTAATAAGATCATCCTTGCAATAAGAATAGTTGGGAGTGTTTATCATTATGTTATGTACATGGTTGGAAGAAATATTATGAATATCTATATTGAAAACCTGATTAGAAAAGAGTGTGGCATAATGGTGGGGATGCTTTCCTACCAATCTCAAGGTCCTGGGTTCAAATCCAAAAAGAAATCACAAATCTTCTAAAAACTTGATTATAGAAAATTAAGGATTATACATGATCAATTTTACCAGATTGAACCTCTCCATATTAAATATTGTGTACATTGTGGGGTGGGGAAGAGGGTGGAGAAAGGGGTGGAGAAGGGGGTGGGGAGAGGCGGAGAACAAAATATAAAAACAAACCTGTAAGTCTTGCATACATCCACTAAACCCAGTAACAAAACCACCATCTGGGTGGAGGATTGCAAAATCTGCGAGACCACCTATATATAGATTACTATTGGCTGTTAGGCTAATTGCCGTTCCTCCCGCCTGGCCGGTATACCTCAGGTTATCTACGTACAAGTCTGCAGTGCGCTCCACTCGGGTGACGGTAACTTGGTGCCAGCTGTTTAAGCTGATCGTAGCACTGCTAACAATTGCTGTTACACCCCCTGGTAAATATAGAAGAGAAAATTAATTGTCAACTGACCAGAGAGTGCATCTAGTAATATAAGTGGACGACAACAAGGGGACCATAGACAAATAATGCGCCGAGTATTGGGTACAACATTTTGGACTATTCCCCGGGTAAAACCCGGGGAGTATGTGTTTACTAGGTGCTTGATCCTATGACTGTCATAATCATGTGCTACAGTATATTAAAGTACTGTCCAGACTATCTAAACATGTGACATACCTAAATATGGTCATGATGACATCACATCATGACTATATATAGGCACATCATGACTGTATATGGGCATACATCAGTTTTTATTTTCAAAGAACATTTAATAGTCTGGAGAGATATTCAGAAACATATTAACAACCAATCTTTAAAACCAGAAGTTTTATGGTCATAAGTATAAACGTGACTTCAGAAGATGTTAATTGAATGCGAGATTTTTTGTTTCGGAAATATGCAGATTTTGTTTATATAATAAAATGTAGGTTTATATACGTGGCAAAGACAAGCCAAACCAGTCACTCATCGCAAAAATACAATGGTAAAAGTAAAATGAGAGCTATAAAATGGTAAAAGAATCATTGAAATCTGTTGTTTCATTATGAAGTTACAAGCGTTTAAACATACAGCTGTTTAAAGAACAATATCTGAGAAATCGGCTTTCAAAGTTTATGATTTCGGGCATTTCTCAGGCAGAAACCATCACCAAATTGTTAAAAATTGTTGTTTTAACATTGAAAATGGGGAAAATAATAGCATAGCATGATATTTAGATATATAAAGTTTAGTTTAGTGCAATAAAATAGATTTCACAAATTTTTACATGTTTTGGCCTTTATCTCTGAAACATGGTTTGGCTTGTCTTTGCCACATATAGTGCTCTATACAACTAAGCCTCAGAGCGCTTTTCCACATCATTACTCCAGTCATTGGAACAATGCCTATGGGGAAAATTCCATAGTTTGCTGCATGAAATACTGTATATCAGCGCATTTTGTACTGGAACCTCCTTAGGTACCCACTTATACTCCTGGGTGAAGAGAAGCAATGCAGATAAAGTGCGTTGTTCAAGGACACAAGTGAAATGCACAGCGAGGGATTGAAACCTTGACCTCAAGGTTGGAACACCAAACCTGTCCCACTCTGCGCCAAACCACTTCCACAAGTGGTTTGGAAAAATTATAGAAAATTTTATATATAAATATTCTTGTTTAATTTGAATTGGTTAATTTGATATGTTTTCCCTTAATATATTTTAAAGTACATGAAGAGTACAGACCACAATAGAGCATGTGGAAATGTACCCAACACTGACAAAAATGCAATTAATTTCAAAGCTGTCCGCAAATTTCCATGATTTTACATATATAAAAAATGATGATTAAAATGATTAAATAGAAAATTATTTTTAAAAAAAATTCACAAACCTAATCTGTATCTCAACTGGACCATGTTATTCACAAGACCGAGAGAAAAGAAGTCTCCATCTGTATTTAATTCTTCCATATATAGCAAGAGTCCTGAACTTTGTGTAGGCCTTATAGATAGACTGACGCGAGTTTGCTGGTTTAGACCGGTGGGAGGTGAAAATTCCATAAACGAGCTTCCGGTAAACTCTGGTATTAAGTCCGACAGACCTGTCCAATGAAAGACAAGAGACTTTAGTTTATATCAGAAGAACAATAATTAAAACTATATTGTAAAAATGTTTTGATCCAAAATTATCTAATGCAGTTATTATATAAAGGCGAAATTAAACAAATCGTAATTTTTATCATTAATGTTGACTTGCAAAGTATCTGCCTCATAATTTTCATTTTCTCGTATGTACAATTTTACATATTATAAATAAATTAATTCATATTCTTTTGTACTACTTTACACATCATGAATAAATTATATTAACTTTCCTATTCATTTGGAAATAAAATACGTATTTTTAAAAATAAATTTTAAATGTTATTAAAAGGAATCTGCGATTATGAAAAAAAAAGTTGCTTCAACCATGATTTATGTATTTTTTTCCTTCATAAATTAATTGGTCAGTGCACTTAAATAAAATTCTGTAATCTTCATTACATACTGTAGTCACTTTGCACATACTGTTATGAGCATGATCCCAAGCCTTTGGCTATAGCATCAAACTATGAAGCAATACCCAATTATGGCAGGTCAAGAAGAAAGCAAACTTACCTAAACTATCTGAACAAGTTTCACCGGTGTTACCAAGCGTGCAGGAACATCTGAATGAAGTCGCAGTGGGAACACACGTTGCTCCTGCTGCACAGTTATTATTCAAGCAAAAGTCTGCACTAGTCTCACAGTTAAATCCCGAATATCCTGAGCTACATGTACACGAGTATGACCCAGTGAGCGTCATACAGGTTGCCCCGTTCATGCAGGGTGTAGCCTGGCAAAGGTCCTCATCACACTGGGCAATGTTGGCTCCGCTTAAGTACTCACCCGAGTCAAAGCTGTTGGATAAATAACAAATCCATCAACTGTGCTTTTCAAACCAGAATCAAGTTGGTAAGTTTTAAAATTCAAGGTTTAGTTTGCATCCCAGATGGTAATGCATAACCATAACCAGTTGCAAGAAACTGAAAAGACATCACAATTACTACAACCACAACAGGGTTATGAGATACATATATAATAAAATTAATTAAAGCTGTACTGTCCCTTGCAAAAAACAAAAACAAAAAATCATAAAAATCATTTTTGGTTTTCAAGGTTTAGTTTGCATCCCAGATGGTAATGCATAACCATAACCAGTTGCAAGAAACTGAAAAGACATCACAATTACTACAACCACAACAGGGTTATGAGATACATATATAATAAAATTAATTAAAGATGTACTGTCTCTTGCAAAAAAACAAAAAAAATCATAAAAATCATTTTTGAAATTTCCTTGCCCATTTTGAAGTAACATAAAAATTATCAACTTGAACATAGAAATTAGTGTATTTAAAAAATGTTTACTTATAAAAACCATCATTTTACAGCGAAAAAAATATAGAAACACTTCCAGTCACTTGAAGTGTTTTATTATCTTAATTATAATTATCCAGGTAAAAAATCAGGGAAACACACTTTTTTAATTTAATAATTTCTATGCTAGTTAATAATGTGTATGTTACTGCAAAATGAGCAAGTTAATTTAAAAATTATTTTTTATGATTTTGGTTATTTTCAAGAGACAGTACATCTTTAAATATTTTTTTTATTTATAAAGGTAGGTAAAGGTAGAATTATAACCCACAACTCGTAGAGTCATTGTGCTGAATTGCGTATTACTACGTAGCAGCCGTAAGAGGCGCTTATAGTAGCTACACGTTTACCCACTACTTTTCCAAATGATTCAATGGGTTTATTAAAGTGCACACGAGCCAGATATGTACACAGGACCTCCTTTTTAAGGCCTTATCCGAGAAGACTTGGTTCTACCAACCAAAGCCTAGACGAAAGGCGGCTGGAACCAGCGCCCGTGTTAATGCTGTTGTTAGTGGTACACCTGCCTTACCGCTCAGCCACTCGCTATACAGTATAAATCTCTCTCTCACCTATAACTGTATCCTTGAATCGTTAATGATAAGATGCAACCATCAAAACCAGAAAACACCTGCGCCCTCAATGAAGCTGCAGTGATATCATCCATGCCACCAACAAACACTTCCGGGTTAACATTGAGGGAGGTCAAAGACCCTGCAGCAGTACCTAGCTTTGTACTATGAAAAAAACAAGAGCCATTCAATGAATAATCAGTATTCATTAAACTCTGACCACACTATTAAATTTTCTTTGACAAAAAACCTGTTGTAAGTCCTTATATAGTCATGATGTGCCTATATATGGTCATGATGTGCCTATATATGGTCATGATGTGATGTCATCATGACCATATTTAGACATGTCACATGTATTTTTCAAATAAAGTTTGTTAGCTTGGACAGAGCTTTTATAAACATATTACAGGATTCATTACATAATGTATGGTTAAATTACTCTCAAAATGTTGCTACTTTTCCACCATAGAAAATAAATTCATTCAGATAGTTGTTTAAAGGTAAGATTTTACTTTACTTATAAAAGAATATGTCAGATTACTGGTAGCCAAAATCAACTTTAAATATTTTTCCATCATACATGAAATAGATGGTACTTAACTATGCTTTCTCAATATCTATCACAGTCCTAAAATGCTGTCCAGATTAGCAAACCTCCAAGCAATGCTTTACAACACTTTATTCTCAGTTTTAATGTTACGTTTTACATACAATCGGTGTTGGGCCGTAAAATACAAGTGTTTTCTAGCCAATGTTGCTTGGCAGGCCGCACACATAGGGTTTTTAATTCATTTTCACTGGTCGCAAAAAAAATTGCTATCGGGCCGCAATTTGCCCACCTGTGGTATACAGTATATGGTGATGATGTGATGTCATCACGACCATATTTAGGTATGTCACATATTTTTGTCCAATCACATTTGATAGTCTAGACGGCTTTTAGTTGAAATTTAAAAATTCTTGAGAGCCAGGGACAGACATAAAGATAAAATAAAAATCAACAAAATTTACTTAAGAATTAAAAATTGAGAAGATGAAGCTGTCGAGAAAACTACAGGAATTTTACTAAGTGTAATAAAACACCAGATCATGCTAACCTTTGACCAGTCACAAGCATCTGCGCATCTCGGCCTGTCCGTGTGACGTCTACTGTGATCCACGTATTGAGGGGTATGATGTCACTAATCAGCTGACCAGTACTTCCACCTATTGGTTCAATCAAATAAAACATTCAACAAAAGCACAAAGAAATTTCACTGTGTATAGATCGGGATCCAGTCGCCTTTAGCAATCATGGAAACGATGGTGTATCATTTTTTTTTTCTTACTTTGGCAGAGAGACACGTATACACTCTACCATATAAGCTCTGCCTTGGTTATGGTCTTTGATTGTCACTTTCCACCATATATAGTTTCACTTTATGTGGATATTTGTTCTTAGCTAAACCTCTCAAAATTTGTTATATGAGGCAGTAGCGTATCTAGAAGTCTGGAAATAGGGGTGCTGATGGTGGGGCACGAGGTTAAATGGGGGGGGGCCTCGATGATCAGTTAAGGGGAGCTAATTCGCAAAATAAGGCGGTTTTAGGTGATTTTAAAAAAATTGCTCATAATTTTTAGGGGAAGGGGCATGCGCATCCACGCATCCCTCTAGATATACCACTGATATGAGGCATGCCATCCTAAAACCAGCGTACTGTCGTTAAATTGTCGTTCAATTGTCAATTTTAATCTATTTTAATAGAATTTTTATTCTGTAATGCGTCATTTGAACATATTTTTATGGAAACTGCGAAATATAAGTGAATAAATTATTATTATTATTAAATTGTTAAACTGTGTAATTAACAAAAAAACCTGGTAGTATTGTATACTTTAGTACAGAGAAGCTGTAAAACTTTTACTCTTAACTTTGGCAACAGTAAGTCGATATCTTCATGGTGAAGTTTTAAAATCATTAAGTAATAACATACCTAGATTGAATTCAAATTCCACTCTTTGATTTGTCAACGACAAAGCAAAAAAGTCGCCCATGATATTATCCTGTCGGCTGTAGAGTAGGAGGCCATCTGGATCTTCCGCACGGAATTTCATGGACAAAGTAAGGCTGCTGAGGACGGATGCATCAGATGGAAGAGGAAACTTGATGTATGAAGTTTTAGAAAAAGATGGAACCTGAGTTTGAACACCTGAAAAAAGGAAAATATTCAGGTTAAGGTTCTCAGCTTAAGTTTGATTGGAACAATAATAATTTTTTTTTTTTTTTAATATTATGATAATGATAGTACATGATCGTGATAATGATGAAGTTAAAAAATGAAAAATCCTGTTGGCTGTATTCTGTAGGCCTACTCAGTATAATTGTTCATTTGTATATGCCTCTCTTATTTATACCATTTTTTGATTGTTATTGCTTTTTCAAGTTTGTACATTTTACTTTTGTATGTTGTAATGTGTCATGTTTTAATAAATTAACTGGAGTTTTAAATATTTAAAACATTTTAAATTTTCAATATAACTTTAATTTTATTTATATAAACTTTATTCTGCACATGTAGATGAGTTAGTAGTGAGTTACGTTGTTTTGCCTCGGGATGGCTGTGATGAGGATGTTGATGATGATGCTGATGATGATAGTGATGATGAGAATGATGATGGTGATGATGACAATGAGAGTGCTGATAAAGATGCTGGTGGTGTTAATTCCAATGCTATATTATTAATTTTATTACCTATTCATTATCATATTAGTAAATAATTATATAATATGCATCTTATTAGTTATTATTACTATTACTTACGTTAAAAAGAATTACATATTTATTATTATTACTTCTATTAAAGATTATTACTTACTCATTTCACAGACGGGTCCAGCAAATCCTACTGTACATGAACAGACAGTTCCTGATGGATCATTGACACACGTCCCTCCGTTCAGACACGGATTACCTTCACAAATCGAAGCTTCACAGTCTTGCCCATTGTAACCAGAATTACAAGTACAACTATAACCGCTACCAGGCTATTTATAGATTTTAAAATGTAATAAACATTGTCAAAGTATGGTCAGGGATTATGCACAAAAATATATTAGCATATTAGCCCTAAGTGTATTAGCATAGTGTGTAGTATAACATACCATAAACCTCGAATAGAAGCCGAATGGTCTAAATCTCGAGAAGCCCATCACAAATTAAAGCCCGCCTTTTTACTTTGCAAAAGCAGCCTGGATAAGAAGCCCATGAGCTCCTGTTCAAGACAGCCTCGACTAAACTTTCGAGATAGTACAGAACATACAGTACATGAAATTCAAAAAAACAAATAAATTAAAAAGATGCTTGGTTTACACAGCCCTAATGATCGTAATTTACCAATTCATTACACTGCCCTCGTCCATTGCAGTCAATGTTTTGACACACGTCCACTTGACAGTTTCCTATATTGGCGCCAGCAACGTACGATGTGAGCAGGCCAATCGCTAAGTTACTCAGCTGTAGGTCCTGTACGCAGCCGTCAAGTGTGTCCCTTATGAACGACACTCGTGGTACAACATCCTAAAAAAGACAAAGCACATCACGTGAAATACTTGCAGTAAAGCCCCTCCTTTGGGACACCCCTATAAAGGGGAAACCCCTATTAAGGGGACACCCCTATTAAGGGGACACTTAAACAGAGAGAAGTAGTGTACTGCAAGTATTTATAATTCTTACTTTGCTAGGCAAACCTTAACTTAGACAGAGAGAAGTAGTGTACTGCAAGTATTTATAATTCTTACTTTGCTAGGCAAACCTTAACTTAGAAAGAGAGAAAGTAGTGTACTGCAAGTATTTATAATTCTTACTTTGCTAGGCAAACCTTCAAACAATTACAAAGGCAGCAATGTTATTGCGTTATAAAAAGATATCTTGTATGTTTACGTTATATAAATTATATGTTTATATTCAAAAGCTTAATGAAGGAATATATACTATATGCTGTTAACGACTTAGGTATGGTATTTTAGACTTCAAAAAAATGCTAACTAGTCCTCTATGTATTTCAGGTTATTAAAGAAGAGTTAACTATATTATTTTGCAATTAAATTCGCTATTGTTTGATGCTAGTTTGCAGGCCCGTATCCAGGGGGGTTTTATGGTTCAGGAGAATCCCCTTTTCTAGCAAAATCCCCCTCTTTTCTGGCGAAATCCCTTCTTTAAATTTTCCAAATAAGTCCTCCAACCCAACTAATGCACTGCAGACCTACCCAGACACAGACATTTTCAAACATATCTGCTTCTATAGCATTATTTAGACCCATAAAGCACAAAAATTCTCTTGCTTTGGGGGTTTCGCTGACCCCACCGGGGCTTCGACTGTGGACATCACGCCCAGAAAACCCCCCACCCCTTGGAAGAACCTGGCTACGGGCCTGTAGTTCGTATATTTTGCTGCCAAAAATGTAGCTGTAGCTTTGGTAAAAATAATAAAATATAAAATAATAAGTGTATAGGCCTAAACTTTTAAAATACAATTGTAAAAAAAATATCTACTAGTGCAAATATATAGAAATTTTGATCTCACCGGTGCCAATCCACCAATATATACTTTACTTGATCCAGTGAAAGCACTTCCACTGATGGCGATAGATACTCTGTCTGTCTCATCAACCGACATGAGCAGATTCTGTCCGGACTGCTCAATGTCTATAGTATGGAAATTACCATCTCCGTATGACTGTTGACTCGTCAATGCAACGATGCTTGTAAGCAAACCGTATCTCATTCTGAATTCAATCCTTCCTGACTGCAAATACAGAGCGATATAGTCGCCTGAAAAAAAACAATTATAATTGTAAAACTGCACACAACAAAATGGCAAAAATATAATATAACGTAAACGACCTTAAAAGACACAGCTGGGCCTATAAAATTATTGGCGGTTTCGCATGCTTAGGTGTTTACTTAAGTGAAGAAACTCGGAAACTCTAAAGCCTTGATAATTAATGTCGAGACACACCAATAATATATTTTACCACTTTTTCTGTATTCTATGAAATCAAATGAGAATTGCAGTAATTTTATAGGTTTACTGTTCTACCGCTCGAATAATCTATTGACTTAAATGCTATATAACAAGTTATTGTCACAATATACATACATACATTACAGCATTTATATAGCGCTATTTCATGAAGGTCAGAGCACTCATACAGTTAGTTTCCTCTTCCCTAAGGGTCTCTTCGTGTCTGATCTACCTGGTAAACCAGTACCGGCTACTCTCGTCTGCAAACAACAGGGTCTTTATGGACTAGTAAACCGGGGTAACCCCATACTCGTCTCGAAAGACATACTGGGTTCTTTACAGTGAACATGAGCCAAATGTGTACATTGAGCCTATGTTTTATTGTCCATATCCGGGAAGACTTATTCCACATCAATCAGAACCATAGCGTGCCATTTGAACCACTGCTGATATTATGGCCGTAGGTTGCAGCGGCGCCCTTGCCTTAACCACTCGGTCATTCAACCAGCATCACAGAAGAGTGAAATTTTACATTATATAAATCTTGATGATGGAATAAACTTACCATTCTCTACAACAGGCACAGTGTAAAGTATCAGACCATTAGGCAAACTTGAAGAAGCAGACAATGTAATGGCCAAAGGTGAAGTGAATGTATGACTGTACTGTAGATAACTGTTGGCACCAAATAAGGGAATCTGTACAGATAAACCTGACAAGAAAACGAAACAAACTTTCTTAATAGTGATCTTAAAGCCCTACAAATGCGCTATCTGCCTCTAGAAAAAATTAGAGCTAGGCCTGACCCTGGGCAACCTACTAGGCTGCCATAGGCCTTCTTTGTGAGGCCTAGGTGGATTCAGTAGGACCTAGGTTAGACTTATTTATTAGACTCACTAGTCTGGTCTAAGTGCCACTCAAAACCTGACATAATTATATTTTCAAATTAGTGGCCGTACACCCAGCCAACTACGGCAATAAATTTGATATATTTCTGAAAGAAAAATAAATTAACAATTACATTTATGTTAATTTATGAAAAAAATTTGACCTACTTTGTGAACATGTTGGCCCAGTTGTCCCAACCAGACACAGGCAAGAATATGTTGACGTTGTGAGCGGCAAGCATGGGGCGTTGTTTGCACACTGAACGCTGTCACAAATTGTACTCTGGCATACAGTTCCAAAGTACGGGCTTACACAGCTACAAATATATCCATTTACCTTAAAAGAATATTTAATAACGATTGATAAAATAGACAGGTATGTCATATAATACTGTGAAATTTTAAATAAAAATATAGTAGGCTGAAGGGAAAGAGACCAGCACTACAAAAAGCAATATATAAAAGTAGAAATAACAACAACATACATAGATAGACATAAGTTAGATATAGAGCAGACAAACAATAGTTAGATAGGCCAATTTGAATAGTACTTACCAAGTCTTGGCAGTTCCCATTATTTGCACAGGGTGAAGAAGCACATTCATTAGTATTCGTCTCACAGTGGACACCTGTGTAGCCCAGCTGACAAGTACAGGTGTAGCCTAACACATTGGAAACATCTAAACTGCATCCACCACCATTCTGACATGGGCCGGCTTTGGATAAAAAAAAAACACTTATTGATAATAAGAATATGTTAAATGTTACATCCAAATCAGTCTTGAGCTGTTATGTGTATAAAAGACACATACAATGATAACAGCAAAGAAAAGTAAAGGAGGATGGGCTACAAGGGCAGCAGATAATAGGTGAAGCCGTCTGGCAAGTGAACGACAAACACGTAACAAGCTATGTACCATTATTGCTATCCACCTTGTTTACCACTAGGCAAATTTATTTGCATGAATCGAAAGCATTGGTTCACTTCCTGAGGTCTGATTGGTTGCGTATTTGTGTGCTTCACGAAAAGTAGAAACAGTACAAACTGCCACCTGAAGCAAAAAAACTCCGATAGAAATGTGAATTCGCATGAACCGATGCTTTTTATTCGCGCAAGTAAATTTGCCTAATGGAAAAAAGGCTATATATATTATCCATATCCCATGATCTCATTAACCATTTCTGAGTTTTTAGTCAAACACCATTTTTGAGTCTTGTACAACATATAACATTTCCCCCCACCCCACCCCCGTTGGAGCCTGGCTGAATAAAATAGAGGAATAAACTCTAAAATTAGGTCAAGACCTATATTGAAAATAATTTTTGACCAACCGGATCTCACTTGAATAAGAACACTTACTCGCACAATAATTACAAGAAAATCCTTGAGCCAGGTTCTGACATGGGACGTTGGTTGGACAGGGGTTGCGAGCACATGCGTCCTGAAGGCTCTCACAATTGACCCCGGCATACCCTGCGGTACACTGGCAAGTGTAAGTTGTTCCGTAGAGAGAGTTAGGTGTGTTGAAACAGACTGCACCATTCTGGCAAGGGGAATTGAGACAACTTGACTGTATTTCACAATAGCTGCCAGAATAACCCGAAGGACATTCACACCTACAAAAAAATGGAACAAAACTTGATCATTTGTCCAAAGATAATAATAAAATATGCGTAAAAGACTATAATAATATAGATAAAATTGATAAATTAAAAATATATCCCTCTCTTCTTATTTGATTGGCATTATGGTTTTGTCATATGGTGAAATTTATTATTAATTATTATTATTATTATTATTATTCCATAATTCTGATCCCTCATTTATTACTTATAATGTACTACTTTTCTCTGTTCTGTTTTTGCAGTTTTCATTTTGTTTTATCATTGGTTTTTTTTTTGTTTTTTTTTTTTTTTGGGGGGGGGGGATTTTGGCAGGGGAAAGTTGGCATATGAAAAAGTAATGTACCCTGTTTGTTTTATTGTGAAATCTGTTGAGAATGAATTTTTTACCTATAGGCATTGACAAGGTCACTGCAGGTCGCTCCATTCTGACAGATATTTCCAATGCATTCATTTATTTCAAATTCACACGCAGTACCAGTATATCCTAAGAATGAAAATATGATACTTCAATAAATATTATCTTCAAATTCTTGATTGCACACAAAGTAAATACAGTGTATAGCAATCTGAGTCAGATTTTTGTCTGTTAAGCTCTGTTCACACTATCAAAATTTCTTTGACAAAAAAATGTTGTATGCCCATATATAGACATGATGTGCCTATACATGGTCATGATATGCCTATATATGGTCATGATGTGATGTCATCATTACCATTAGGCATGTCACAATGATATTTGGTAGTCTTGACAGGGCTTTACACTAAACAATGTTTGATCAGATTTTGATCAAACATATGCATTTTTCCATGTTTGTTGGATATCAAAAAAAATTCTTTTACTTTAATCAGAAAATGTTTGATCAAACTTTGATGATGAGAAACAAATCTGATAGTATATTCCATATTGTGAAAGCCAGAAAAATGGCAAAAAAAATGAGCCAGGAGAAAAATTAAAAAAATAATCGACTAACCTTGAGCACATGTACAAATATATATAGACCCTGTAATGCTACACTGCCCTCCATTTTGGCAGGGGTTTGAGGCGCAGCCGTCCAAAGCATTTTCACAAAGTGGTCCATCGTAGCCACTTGAGCATGAACACCGGTTGATTCCATTGACATTGTTACAGGTGCCGCCATTTTGACAAGGGCTAACGCTGCAGTCATCCGTCAGTTCACAACGATCTCCGCTGTAGCCAGGGGGACATCTAGCGCAGAAATAGTAAAAAAAAAATGTTTCTCAAAAATTTTAGCTTTCAATGAAAATACTCTTTCCATTGCATGAATACAAATCATTCATTACAGTATTTGTTTTATAACACACCTAATATAGACTCTTGTCATTTGATATTTTATGAAAAATAAAGTCAGGTCTACCTTTCTTCAGAATGGAATATTCCATCTTCTTTAACCAATGAAAACATTGTATTAGTTGTGCAATGGGACAAAACAAATGAAACAAAAAATGCATGGATGGAAAAAATTTTCATAATGAGTGACAAAATGGTGTAAATAACCAATGTCTCGTGATAGGAAATCCACCAATCAAATGATAAGGATCTATAAATATGCGTGTTATAATAAAAGAGAACTTTTTCCAAATACTGACTCTGGTCATGTGTCACGTGTCAATTTCATGGTCTATGTAAATTAGAAGTACAGCAAGACTTTACCTGCAAACAAAATTTCCTGATCCATCTTCTAAACAATCTCCTCTGACGCACGGGTTACCATCACAACCAGTAGCTACAACAAGCTGACAAAATGTCCCATCATACCCACGAGGGCAGTCACAATAAAGCTGTAATATAACATTGCATACCATTGTTACAGTATTCATTAAAAGGGGTTGCTCGTGACAGGAAAAAATACTTTTTAGTGGTATTGAAGGTTGTTGGTTCACTTATCATCCAATCATTTACAATTTTTTTTTGGAAATATTTTGGAACATACTGAGTATTCAGAATAAGACACCAGGAAGGGCAAAAAATCATCACTCTTATGGTGTTTATACAGCTCTTTAATTGCTATTTCATTATTAAAACATGATAATCATGGTCATAATTAATCTCAATATATTTATTACTAATATAACTATTATCATTCTCTAAACAGTGTAGCGAATTTTACGGAAACAATGTCCTTTAGTGATACTATTTCGATGGAATTACAGTACTTGTCCACTTAAATCCCAGCATACACCGCCATTCAGGCACGGATCATTTGGATAGCAAACGCCAGCAGCGAGATCACACCACAGACCTTGGTAACCATTTGTAGGGCTGCAGTCACAGAATGGTCCTGTAATTATAAGGTTTTTAATATAAGTTTCAATCAATAGTTAAAATAATAATAAAAATAGTAGCAGCAGCAGTAGTAGTAGTAAGGTAAATGCAAAGGTAGGTTAATCCATGAGCTGAATTAAAGTTGTGGTCTGTAACTACAGTAGCACCCGTAAAGAGGCACTCGTTAGATTCACACCCACATCATTTGATATTGTGATAAAGAACGGTTACTATGTATACAAACAGAATAATTACCGACAGAATCTTCATAGCAAACACCTCCATTTTGACAAGGATTTATGGGACTGCACGACACAACAGTAGTCTGGCAGAGATCACCAACATATCCCCCTCTACAGGTACAAGTAAAACCGCTTGCAGAACCTGCCTCAACACAGAGGGCACCATTTTGGCAAGGCTGAGTATCACATGGACTTGGGAGTGCAGATTCGCACCTATCGCCTGTTAATTAACAACAACAAAAATGAACTGAATTGAATACCATTAATTTCTGTATTTGTTTTATACACATATTTCCATTCATAATCTCATTAGGCTTTAACTTAACTAAACAAAGTTTATTAAACTGATTTTAGTAGACACTTACCACTAAATAGCCCAGTACATTGGCATGTATAGGAGTCATAACCGTTGTTAGAGCAGGTTCCACCATTCAAGCAGGGATTGCTATCGCAGGGTTCTGGGGGCAGTGTAGCATCGCAATTCGTGCCAATAAACCCAGAATTACAGTTACACACGTACGCGTCACCTTGATTGATACACGTTCCGTACACACAGGGATTGCTATCACATGGCATGATCCGTTGATTGCAATTGAATCCTGTATAGCCCGACGTGCATTGACAAATGTAATTATCGCCATTATTAAAACAGTTACCATTTATGCATGGGGCACTATCACAAGGTAGAACACGTGTCTGACAGTCATCACCTGTATACCCTGTGTTACACTGACAAAAATATGCATTATTATTGATCACATTACATAAGCCATTAACACATGGATTACTGTCGCAAGGAGTTACAAGTGTCTCGCATTGATCTCCGATGTAGTTTGATGGACAAGTACACAGATAGTTATCTCCGATGTTCTGACACTGGCCATTATTCAAACATGGAAGACTATCGCACGGCTGAATTTCGACATCACAGTTTTGTCCTGTATATCCGTCATTGCACAAGCAAGAATATGTATTGCCAATGATCTGACAAGCACCGTTGACACACGGATCCGGGGAACACGGAATATCAAATTCACAGCGAGAACCGGTATAGCCCGACAGACATTCACAGATGTATGCGTCAGTCGTGTCAATACACCTGCCGTTGTTCAAACATGGCGGTTCTTGAGAGGCTAAGCATTGATCGATCTCGATTTCGCAACGATCACCACTGTAACCATTCCGACAGAAGCACTGAAATTCACCAACAGGAATATTTGTAGGGCAACCGGGTAATCCTTGTTGGCAACAGTATCCGCCATTTATACATGGGCTTGGATTGCATACCTCTTGAGGCTAAAAAAGGAAAACAAAAAAAATTAAAAACATATTACCCACAATGGCTGTATTCGACTGGTTCATTTTGTTGACAGCGATCTGTCACTGAGTATTATTTTCATTCAACTGGTCCGTAAAATAAATGGAAATTATCGTAAATCAGTGTTAATTTGCAATAAGTTATCCATGTGACCAAAACAGACATGCTGACAGGCGTAACAACACCATTTGCGTTAATATAAGTTAGATTAAATTTCAAAAAATAATAATTATATATTACCCACATAAAGGCAAAAAATACTTGTATAGGCTAACATAATTCAAAAATTGCATGAAAACATTTTATTACAAAAAACTTCCACAAGCCGAAGCAACCTTAATTACGCAGCGTGTAATTGTGGTAACTATGCAGCCATTTTATTTTTTTTCGAGTATTTAACAGTTTTCTATTCGACTGGTCATCTTCAACTGCATTGCTTCTCTCCACCCAGGCTGGATACATGGTAGGGTTAGAATGTCAAATATGCTGATTAGCTGCTGCAACGTTACGGAATACTGCTCTTTGGAGAGCTGAGTTTGTGTTCCATAAAGCCGAGCACTCACTGCATCGTACGACGGTTGTACGACTGTCGCATAACGAATCCAACTCCGCTCCCTGTGAGCACCAGACGACGCGGCGCCATCTGATGATTGGAGATCGCAGTCTAAACGGACCGTCATTAAAAAATGATCTGTTTTGCAAGTGCCGTCGTTTTGCATTCTTCATTGTATCGCGTTTGCCGATGACCACCGGGCGCGGTTGGTGCTCAGCTTAAGTGTTTAATAGCAATGTGATGCGCACAGAGGCCTTTAGCATGATGCCTTATATAATTCTACCATTATTATTATTATTAAATACAATATGATATATATTTAATAAAATCAGATCTTACGTCAGTACATCTGTCCCCGCCATACCCAGCTTGACATTGACAGAAATATGCATTCACGTAATCTTGACATGTTCCTAAAAAAAAAATAACAACACACGTTCAAATACCGTATCTCAATATAATTCCCGTGTAATTTTCTTTATTTTCTTCACAATTGAGTACAAGACATGTAATTAAAAAGATATCAGTGGTCCCAAGTCACCCACCAGTCGCTGGGGTCTCAAGGAAATCAGGACGGCCTTCCGCACTCCCACAACAAGACAAAAATCTCCCGGATAATAACTTTCTCGCAAATTCATTAAATCTGCATGTTTTTACTACTGTATTACCCCTTTATTATCATTTGTCTCATGGATGTCAGTGGCGACTGGTATCACCGTAAGCAGCAAAAACAGCTAAATTAAAAATATATAACAAATCCTAATAAAATAAAAATAAGTATAATCTTAATTTTTAAGTGAATAAATAAAGTAATAATGAAAATAGATTTACCATAAACTCCACAAGGATTTGAAGAGCATTCGTTGATATTGATCTCACAAAGCTGCCCTGAAAACCCTGGCAAACAGGTACAGGTAGGGGTTCCGACACCACCTGGAGGTGGGTTACAAATGGCTCCATTCTGGCACGGATTATTGGAGCAAGCCGCCTCAAATTCACACCGTAATCCAGTGCGTGTGCTTGGACATGTACAAGTGTATCGGCCAATGCCATCGATGCATGTTCCACCACCAAAGCAAGGGCTGGACGAACATTCATTGGTTTCAAACTGACACAGAGTACCTTAGAATATAAAAAATAATTACACTATGCAGACATAAAGCTATACATAGAACAATTGAGAGTTTCGTTTTTATCTTGGTATAGCACAGTAGGAGGCATCATGTAACCATCATTAATGATGAAAGCCAGCTGCAGTATTTACTTAATGTATAAGACATGAAATAAATGTGCCTATGGCTTTTCCACAATCTGCCAACAGTTAAAGCTAGGTCTGTAAGCATGGCTGGCCAAGAATGGTTTACTTTTGGCTCCAACTTCCTATTCAGAATCTGAATGGAAATATCTGACTTCTTCGAATTAACTAAATTGTAGATGTCCTGTACTGTCCACGCTGAGTATTTCATTAATTCATTATTATGTTTTCTTGATTTGCTGACCACTGACCCTAAACCTTCACTTATAAATTATGGGAATAGTTTAACCAATTATTTAAGTTAGTTTATTTTAGCATATGTAAGTGTAGATTAATATTATAGTGTCCTGGGTACGACGTTATAAACTGCATCCAGTCGAGTCGTCGGCGAATAATTCCGGCAACCCCATCTGGTGGTCTTTAGTGGCCGCCAATTGGAGAGTGGATGGACACCCAGCAGCATGAAAAAAACCAGCTGAACAAAGGGCAGATGAACTTTTTGGAGCCAACAGCCAACCATGCCTTAGTTTAAGGAGTAGGTTTTTTAGTTAGTTGAAATAACTTCAACTTTTTTCAAAATGTCAAACTCAAAGAGCTCAATCACCAAGCGCATAGAGCCTTTTTCGCATGATGCGCTCTACAAATCCAACTATTATTATTATTATTATTATTATTATTATTATTATTATTATTATTATTATTATATCAAGTGCAAAACAATGATGAGCAAATATTTCTTAGTAAAATACATTTCACTGCACCATATAGAGCAGCAGATGATTCCTTACCAGTGTAGCCAACAGCACATTGACATCTGTAACTATTAACCTGGTCAACACACTGTCCACCACTCATACACGGGTTGCTACCGCACTCATTTATGTCTTCATTACAAAGCAGATTAGTAAAGCCGGGTGGACAATTACAGACGAATCGACCTGTACCGTCGTTCTGACACACTGCACCATTTTCGCATGGATTCGACGAACATGCATCAAGAAAGAGTTCGCAGAATGTGCCGGTGAAAGACTGTGGACAAACACATGTGAATGCGTTCACCAGATCCAGACATGTACCTAAAGATTGAAATAAGATCAAATTAGATCAAATCAAAACTTTCTTAAGTTGTATTCACACTATCATGTTTTGTATTCATCTCTGTTCATACTCTCATATTTTGTATTAATCTCTGTTCACACTATCATATTTTGTAGTAATCTCTGTTCACACTATCATATTTTGCATTAATCTCTGTTCACACTAT
>NW_022723069.1:350702-388278 GCF_011630105.1 Anneissia japonica
CTGATCACCATCAATCTCGCAGTTGGTTCCGCTAAATCCGGACTGACATTGACAACGGTAAGCGTTCAACAAATCCTGGCACAGCCCTGTGGTCACGATAAAGAAAATTTATTATAATTCATATATAATTATAATTTATAGCAGAACAACAATGCTAACAACACTGTCTCTTATACACATCTAGATGTGTTTTCGCATTAATCTCTGTTCACACTATCATATTTTGCATTAATCTCTGTACAAACTATCATATTTTGTATTAATCTCTGTACCTCCATTGAAACAAGGGTTGCTGCCACATTCATCAATGTTTATCTCACAGACAGTACCAGTGAAGCCATTGACACATTCGCATCGATAGGCATTCAAGAGCTCCACACACAAGGCTCCATTAAGACACGGACTGCTACTGCATTCCTGAGACTCCGTTTCACACCTTTGTCCAACATACCCAGGTGTACATATACATTGGTATGCTGCAACAAGATCCTGGCACGTCCCACCTCGCAAACACGGGTTGCTTGAACATTCATCAATTTCAATGCTGCAAAATGAGCCCTGATAACCGACGGCGCACTGACACACAAAAGAATTGAAATCATCAATACACTGGCCACCATTTTGACACGGGTTTGACGAGCATTCGTTGAATTCAGTTTCACAACGTAAACCTTGGTGGGAACTCGGACACGAACATCCGTACGCTGCTACTAAATCGGTACATGTTCCACCATTCAAGCACGGAAAGCTTGCGCACTCATCTACATCGACATCGCAAGATGTTCCAGTGAAGCCATTTGGACATATGCAGACGTAACCATTAACCATATCTTGACAATTAGCTTGGTTACTACATGGAGAACTAGCGCATTCATCGATATTGAGCTCGCATCGTGAGCCAATGTATCCTGGTACGCAGCTACACTCATAGCCGCCTACTCGATCAAGACAAGCTGCTCCATTTA
Source organism: Anneissia japonica (assembly GCF_011630105.1). Taxonomy (NCBI): domain Eukaryota; kingdom Metazoa; phylum Echinodermata; class Crinoidea; order Comatulida; family Comatulidae; genus Anneissia; species Anneissia japonica. The sequence goes on from NW_022723069.1 coordinate 351,668, forward strand.
AACATGGGCTACTTCCGCACTCAAACAGCTCCGAGCCACAGTTGGTTCCAACATAACCAACTGGGCAAATACAGAGAAAGCTGTTTGGTTGATTGAGGCAGGTACCACCATTCTGACACGGGGAACTATCACATTCATTAGTGTCCATTTCGCAATTAACACCTTGAAAGCCAGGTTCACACTGACACAAATACCCCTGGAATATATCACGGCATATTCCATTATTCTGGCATGGATCTGGCTCACAATGGTTTCTATCATTGTCACAATTAGTGCCAATCCAACTTCCAGTACAATCACAAGCATAAGCTCCAAGTAGGTTTCGACAAACACCTGAAAATAAAAATTGACAAAAAAACGATTATCAACATTTAAACATTATTTAATATAGTAAAGCTGTAGCTTAGTGAGTTTATCCAGTGTTATGAAGTCTCATATTATTTATATCCTGTATGTGCAAGTCCATAAAAGTGGTTAGTCCATAAAAAAGAGATGTTGGGTTTGGGATTTTGTCAGTGACTCTCTTTTGCTTTACTTCCATATGACTTTGAATATACTTTAAAACATTTCATCAAGCACATAGACCAGCAAAGGCATGGTTGTGTATAAACCGACACAAAAAGCGACTGCGTGTGCAATGAATACTGAAGGGCCTTGAGTACCTTGCACCATATCACTTATGTCCAGGTGATTTAGCTATGGTTAGCAGAACCAACTTCCAATGCATTTACTTGTGCATAACTGATAATACCATCACTATATTCCTTACTCTTAAACTGGTTGTTAATTAATTTATGGATTGAAGTCTGTAGCGCGTAAACCTGCTAAAGCTGAATCTATAGCCCTGTCTGGACTAATAAAATTTTGTTTGACAAAACATGTGACATGCCTAAATATGGTCATGACGACATCACATCATGACTGTATATGGACGTACATCAGCTTGTTGTCAAAGAAAATTTGAGTATCTGACAGAGCTTATGTCTCCTAGGAATATCGACTTAGTATTTCAATTGACTTTTGAGAATTGTTTCATAAAATTAAACCAGGATTAAGACAATCCATAAATTTATTTAATCCAGTGAGTGGCTAGTCACGAATTGCCTGTAAGGAGTAAACCTAACTCCCATCAGATAACTCATTACCTCCATTCTGGCAAGGAGAACTTTCACACTCATCGAGAACATCCTGACCACAGTTGGTACCAGAAAATCCTGTGGGGCATTCACAGCGATACGCTTTCACCAGATCTACACACGTGCCGCCAAACAGACATGGATTACTCGCGCACTGATCACCATCAATCTCGCAGTTGGTTCCGCTAAATCCGGACTGACATTGACAACGGTAAGCGTTCAACAAATCCTGGCACAGCCCTGTGGTCACGATAAAGAAAATTTATTATAATTCATATATAATTATAATTTATAGCAGAACAACAATGCTAACAACATTCTCCATTTCTTAAAGTTATATATTCTTTGCATTACCAGTACAGTATATCATTTTATCGTGGAGGAGTAGGAAGTTACCATATATAATTGATGTCAACGTTTAAATGAAGCAAACCTCTTGCTGTCAAGAGAAGAGTGTCTATGACACAAAAACCTATTGGTATATGGCAAATCCAGCCAAGAACATATGGGGCTTGTAATACCAAAACCACTATCAGAGACCAAAACAAGAAAATTTTATTTTAATATTCATATTCTCCTCACTTATAGGATTTAAAATGACAGGTCAATGACTTCCTATTTCCAAAGTTATGAGTAAAATGTATTACAGCTTCTTTGTACTAAATTATACAATACTGCCACAATGACAATTACTCAGTTTACCATTTAGTGACGGTACGCTGGTTGTGGGATGGCCAGCCTCAAATTCTCTCACACAACAGAGGGCTACCGTAGCAGTGTTATGTGAACTTAGTAAATAACCAGGTATTAAAATTAATGTAAATGACTAAAATGTCAAAACCAAAAAATTATAGGCCTATATAAAATCTATACAGATAGAGCAGTGGCAGATTCAAATGTCGGCCCAGTCGGTCTGACCCAAACCTAAATTTTTCAAAATTACTATAAAAATAAAATGGAGAAAAATGGGAAATTAAAGTTAATTCTGAGAGAGTGCCATTTCCAGCCATCTAGATGTGTCATACTCATAAAATTTCTTGCCTCATCCCCACCATGATTGGTGGTCTAGATCCTCCATTTGTGAAATAATAATAATAATAATATGTAGGTTTTTATATAGCGCTCTACACAACTAAAACTCAGGGCCCTTTTCCACAATATTACCCCAGTGATTGGAACGATGCCTATGGAAGAAATTCCATAGTTTGCTGCATGAAATATATCAGCGCATTTTGCACTCGAAGTTCTTCAGGTACCCATTTATACTCCTCGGTGGAGAGAAGCAATGCAGATAAAGTACTTTGCTCAAGGACACATGTGAAATGCACAGCGAGGGATTGAACCCCCTACCTCGAGGTTGGGAAACTAAACCATTCCCGTTACGCCAAACCGCTTCCATAAGAAAGCAAAATGTCCCTTTCAGGCTCCCACTATTTCAAATTCATCGATCCACCAATGTACAGCCACAAACAAAAATTATGGTAGGCCTATGGTTTATACAGTAAAGTGTATAAGTTAAGAATATATACCTCCATTTAAGCAAGGGCTGCTGCCGCATTCAAAGATATCAGTTTCACACCTTGTTCCTGAGTAACCAGGAATGCAACTGCATACAAACGCATTCACCTGGTTCTGACATATGCCGCCATTAATGCACGGATTAGAGGCACACTCATCTATCTCTGTTTGACAAATAATGCCCTCAAAGCCTTGCGGGCAAACACAGCTATACGTATTGACACCATCCACACACTGACCAGCGTTCTGACAAGGCTGGTTCAAACAATCATTAATATTTATATCGCAGTTATACCCTAAATATAAAGAGAAGATAATGGTTAGGCCGGTAAAATAATTTTGCTTTATTTTACTGAGTATAAGCACAAAAATTCACTTGATTTGGCTTTTTATTTAACATGGAGATTTAAAGGTTGAGAAGCAGAGCCACAATGCAATGGTGAGAAGTATTCGCCTTGGCGGTGTGGCAATTACTTCTAATGGTGGGCTTTATCATGCTGGATTCAATGCTGGCTATCAATTAGGAGGGCATCTAGACAGTCCAGCTTCATTCATTAATAAAATCATACCATGGGTTTATACAAGGACAAAAACCAGTATTAAAAATCATGCCTAATATTGGGTGGGCTTATACTCAAACACTGGCTTATACTTGAACATGTACTTATACCTAAACATGGGCTTATACCTAAACATGGGCTTATACCTAAACATGGGCTTATACTTGAACATGGGCTTATACTCCAACATGGGCTTATACTCTAACATGGGCTTTCACTTGGTCAAAATATGGAAGTACACTAACAACTAACCTGTAAAACCTGTCCGGCACTGGCAAGTATATTCATTGAAAAGATCTATACAAGTAGCCCCATTTTGGCACGGATTGCTTGCACACTCCTCCGACTCACTCTCGCACTGGGTACCAAAGTAACCAGGTACGCAGACACAGAAGTAGCGTCCATTTTGATCTTCACACGTTGCCCCATTTCGGCACGGGAAACTCAAACACTCGTTAATTTCAGTCTCGCAATTTAAACCTTATTCATATTTAAAAAGTACAAAGAAATCAGAAAATACTAGCTGTTGTGTAAATCATAATTCCTAATTCAAATTCAAATAAATATTGTAAAACTTGTAAATACAAAATTGTGAAAACAATAATAGATACTATCATCTGCTTTTAAAATAAAATGCAGGAATAACATATCTTTCAACAATTTTTACATAGACTCTATTTGTAAAATATATAAAGAACCATTTTAAATGAACATGCATAAATAATGAAAAGCAAAGAAAATGTTAGTAAATGCAGCAGAGTTAACTCCATGCAAATATTTTGTAAAGAAAAAAAAGAATGAAACACAAAATAACCAGCAACAAAGTCTTTTTATAAATTATCTGAAAGAAGTAATGAGAAAAATTCAACATAAGTACAAAAAAAATTTAAAATCCAAGATGATTAAAACAAGAGTGATTATTATAATTATACCATTATTATTATTCTTATTACTTTTAAAATTATCATTATTAAAATTATCATTATTAAAATAATCATTACTAGCCTTACTATTATTTTTACCATGATTATTTTTATTACGATCATTAATGCAATTTTCAATAAAGTTGGACAAAAAAAATACCACTAAGCTTTAGAGTTAAGCTCAATTCTTGGAATTTCCCATTAATCTTTAAGTATAATTATCCATATTATTATTATTATTATTATTATTATTATTATTATTATTATTATTATTTTTATGCAATCTTTTTTTTCCATCTCCCATTTTGTTTACCTGTAAATCCATCAGCACACCTGCACTCATAGCGATTAACAAGATCGACGCATGTTGCATCATTCAAACAAGGTCCGCTACCACACTCAGGATAATCAATTTCGCAGTTGATACCATAGAAACCATCAGCACAAACACAGCTGTAACCTTTGAACCGGTCTTGGCACACAGCTCCGTTAAGACATGGACTGCTTTCGCATTCATCCGCTTCTAGCTCGCACAAACGTCCAGCAAATCCCTCGGTACAGTTGCATAAGTACGCGTTTAAATAATCCAAACACTGCCCATTGTTTCTACAAGGGCTGCTTTCACACTCGTTGATTTCCAACTCGCAATGTGTTCCTTCAAAGCCTGGCACGCATGTGCAAGTGTACCCGTTAACTTGATCAATGCACGCAGCTCCGTTGTTGCAAGGATCATCTGCACAATCGTTAACATTAGTTCCACAATCATCACCTTGGTAGCCAATTAAACAAGTGCATATGTAACCATTTGCGTCGTCAACGCAACCTGCACCATTCAAACACGGACCTGAGAGGCATTCGTTGACATTAACTTCACAAACGTCCCCGATGAATCCTGGCGAACACATGCAAGTGTATCCGCCAATATCTTCGGTACACACTCCTTGATTCAAACAGGGATTACTATCACATTCTTGAATCTCTTCCTCACAGTTGACCCCAGAAAAACCATTAATGCAAGCACAAACATACTCATCAACCATATTAACACAAATAGCACCATTTAGACAAGGATTACTATCACATTCGTTAATGTCATTTGCACAATTATCACCATAAAATCCCGATGGACAGTCGCATTCATAGCCGTTGATTTGATCCGTGCATGGTGCATTAATGCACGGTGATGATGCGCACTCATTGATGTTGGTCTGGCAACCAGCTCCTTCGAAACCAGGCTGGCATTCACAAACATAATAAGATACGAAATCGTTACAGGTAGCGTTGTTCCTACACGGGTTGCTGGCACACTCGTTTATCTCCACTTCGCAGAGATCGCCACTATATCCTGGACTGCAGCTACACGTAAAGCCATTTACGCTATCAATGCACGTTGCTGGACTCAAACAAGGGCTGCTGGCGCATTCATCTATATTACCCTCACAATGTGTCCCAGTAAATCCAATAACACATAAGCAACGATAACCTCCCTGTTCATCGATGCAAGTTCCTCCGTTCTGGCAAGGTGAGCTTCCACATTCAATGATTTCAGTCTCACAATTTAATCCGTAGTATCCTAAAACGCAAATACAGGTATAACTTGCTAAACCTTCAATACATGTGGCACCATTTCGACAGGGATTGCTGGCACATTCGTCGGTGTCTACTTCGCAATTTCTCCCCTCATAGCCATTTACACATGTGCAGGTATAGTCACCAAACTGGTCAATGCATGTTGCTCCATTCTGACACAAATTAGCAGCACACTCATTCTGATCGATTTCGCACCGCAAGCCACTGAATCCAGGCAGACAGGAGCAAGAATAACCATTGACGTAATCAATACATGCTGCGTTGTTCAGACATGGTGAGCTTAAGCATTCATCGGTATTAACTTCACAGAGAGTTCCTTGATATCCAGTCTGACATCTGCATTGAAACTGGTTGATGAAATCAATACAAACAGCGTTATTAAAACATGGTGCACTTGCACATTCGTCAATGTTGCTTTCGCATAAAGTGCCGATCAAACCGTCCAAGCATATGCAGGTGAAACTGTTAACATCATCAATACAGACTCCATTATTAAGACATGGAAAGCTTGAACATTCATCGCTCTCAACCTCACATCGTGACCCCTCAAATCCTGTTTGACAGACACATTGGTAGCCATTCAGCTCATCAACACACTGGCCTCCGTTGCGACATGGATTGCTGGCACACTCACGAATGTTCTCTTCACAAAATGAACCCTGGTATCCGGCAATGCACAAGCACATGTAGCCATTCACATTGTCATTACACGTGGCACCATTGCGGCAGGGACTGCTTGAGCACTCATCAATATTTATCTCGCAGTTTGTCCCAGAGTAACCATCAGTACATTGACAAAAGTATCCATTAATTATGTCGATGCACAATGCACCATTTAAACATGGATTACTTGAGCATTCAACTGTTTCCAATTCGCAGTGTGTGCCATAGAAACCAGCTGGACATGAGCAGATATAGGCTGCAATGAGGTCACTGCACGTGGCACCATTCTGGCATGGCTGGCTGCTACATTCATTAAAATCTTCATTGCATGTTACGCCTGTGAATCCATTAATGCATTCACATTCAAAGTCATTTATGAGATCCACACATTCGGCCCCATTGCGGCAAGGATTGTTCACACATTCATTTATCTCAATGTCACATAGCACACCTTCAAAACCAGCTAGACAGAGACATGCAAATGCATCAATGCCCTCAATGCATGTGGCATTGTTCTGGCATGGTCCACTAGCACATTCAAGAATTTCAACTTCACACATAGCTCCAAGGAATCCAGGAATGCATTGACATAAAAATGCATTTAAACTATCAACACATGTTCCGCCATTAAAACAAGGATTACTCTGGCATTCATTAACATCTACCTCACAGAGTTCTCCACTATATCCTGGTGTACAAACACACACAAACAGGTTCACCTCGTCTGTGCAGGTAGCTCCATTTTGGCACGGGTTACTCCGGCATTCCATAATTTCCAGCTCACAAAATGTACTGTAATATCCTTCTTGACATTCGCACCTATAACCTCTGACCTGGTCTATGCACGTGGCACCATTCTGACACGGTACGCTGGCACATTCATTGACATCAATTTCACAAGTATCACCTTCAAAACCATCTAAACAATAACAGCGAAAGTTATTAAGGAGGTTTTCACATACAGCATTGTTTTTGCATGGATTACTTGAGCATTCGTTGATTTCCTCTTGGCAGTTGTTCTCACCGTATCCAGGAATGCATTGACAAATATACCCATTGATGCCATCGACGCACGTTCCTCCATTCCTGCATGGACTGCTAAAACATTCATCAATATCACTTTCACAGTTAGTACCTACGTATCCAGGAGTACAAGAACATAAATAGGCACCTACTACATTAAAGCACTCTGCAGAATTCAGACATGGCTGGCTTTCACATTCATCAATCTCACGGTCGCAGTTAACTCCTGTGTAACCATCGCTACAGATGCAGCTATACCTGTTAATCTCCTCCATGCAAACACCAAATGTACACGGAGAGCTACTACACTCCTGTATCTCCAACTCACAGTTGGTACCAGATACTCCATCAGGACATGTACAGGTGTACATATTAATAAGGTCCGCACAGACACCTCCATTCTGGCATGGCTGACTTCCACATTCGTTCACATTCTCTTGGCACTGTGTTCCTTGGTAACCTGACTGACAGTTGCACAGGTATAAATTTACAAGATCTTCACAAGTTGCGCCGTTAACACAAGGGTCACTTGCGCATTCATTGATGTTGGCCTCGCATAATGTTCCTGTGAAGCCACTGAGACATCGACAAGCAAATGCATTAGTCAACTCAAGGCATTCTGCTCCATTTCTGCAGGGGTTGCTACTACATTCCAAAGTTTGCGCCTCACAGTTTGTTCCAAAGAAGCCAATTGGGCAAGTGCATATGTAGCCTGCTTGCCGATCTGTGCACTGACCGCCATTTCTGCATGGACCACTGTTGCATTCGTCAATCTCAAGAGCGCAGGTAACACCTGTAAAGCCCGCATTGCAGGTGCAAGTAAATCGACCAATTCCGTTTGTGCAAGCGGCATCATTCACGCACGGATTACTATCACACTCATTGATATCAACCTCGCACCTACTACCCTCATACCCAGGAGCGCATTGACACAAGAACCCGTTCATCTGATCCAAACAGACACCTCCATTGATACAAGGACTGCTGGCACACTCATTAACTTCAAACTCACAATTAACCCCTTGATACCCTGCTGCACAAGAGCAAAAATATCTGTTGACGTAATCCTGGCAAACGGCGTTGTTCTGACAGGGATTGCTGCCGCATTCATTGATCTGTATATCGCAATTGATTCCAATGAACCCCGGATAGCAAGTACACACATATCGATTTACCTCCTCTACACAAGTTCCTCCATTTTGACAAGGGGCACTGTCACATTCCTCAACCTCAATCTCGCAAAATGTGCCACCATAACCTGAGGGACAGTTGCATTCAAATGCATTAACTTGGTCACTACATATACCACTGTTCTGGCATGGACTACTTCCACACTCATTGATGTTCGTTTCACAAAATGTGCCAATATATCCAGGATCGCAGATGCAGGTGAACTGGTTGATTTGGTCTAAGCAGTTGCCACCATTTTGACAAGGGTTGCTAGAACACTCGTTCTCCTGGGTTTCGCAGTTAGTCCCTGAGAAACCTAGAGGACAATTACAACGATAGCCCCCAACTAGCTCTTGACAGACAGCTCCATTTTGGCACGGTCTGCTACTGCACTCCAAAACCTCAGTCTCACAGAATGAGCCTATATATCCATTTGGACACAAACAAGATAGCTCATTGATTCCATCTCGACAAGCTCCTCCATTCTGACAGGGTGAACTTGCACATTCGTTGATGTTCACCTCACACAGCGTTCCAGAGAAACCATCCAGACAATCGCAAAAGTATCCGTTTAGACGGTCAAAGCATGTAGCTTGATTAAGACAAGGCGTGCTGTTACATTCATCGGTTTCTGCCTCACACTGATCACCCTCGTAGCCTGGGAGGCAAATGCAACGAAAACCATTCACAAGGTTTGTGCATACAGCATTATTAAGACATGGGTTACTCGCACATTCGTTGATTTCAATGTCACATTGTTGTCCTGAGAAGCCATCCTGACACTGACATGTGTATCCATTCACGCCATCTAAACATACAGAGTTCCTCAGGCATGGATTGCTAGCACATTCGTTAATGTTCTCTTCACAAGTTGCACCAGAAAATCCACTGACACATTGGCATGTATACAGGTTCACAAAATCAATGCATGTTGCACCATTTGCACAGGGAGAGCTTGCACATTCATTGACCTCAACTTGACAAAGGTCACCGGTGAAGCCTGCAGGGCAGTTGCACTGAAAGCCATTTACTAAATCTGTACAAACTGCATTAGACTGGCATGGACTGCTGGCACACTCGTTGATGTTGATCTGACAGTTGGTGCCTAATATTGCAAGAATTGATAAATATAATATACACAATAGATTTTTAAAAAGTAATAACAACAGTAGATGATGATGATGATATTAATGTTGAAGATGAGGATGTTGATGAGAATGATGATGATTATGATGATGATGATAATGGTAATGATGATGAATGAGGATCATGCTGCAACTGACAATGATGATGATGAGGATAATGAGGCCAAATAAATAAAAATTATTGTGTTGGCTTGCCCCACCGACCCAAAGTATACTAAATTGAAGTTTGGCATTTTAGTTTTTTTCTTTTGCGGTTTTTTAATGAACTAAAAAGGCTGGGATAGGTCTATCTTGCTCGACGGTAGGTGATGCAACAGTGTTATGTGAATGTTTTGCTCTTCAATATGGATAAAATAGTGTTTGTTGTATTTTTGTGTATTTTCTACTTTTTAAACACATTATGGTTAAAGAAGAAAAAAAAAAAATTTCTACCAAATCTACCCATTTTTGAGTTTTACCATAATGTGTTAAACACAAGAATTTTTTTTTTGGCCTGATGATGATGATAATGATAGTGATGATGATAATGATAGTGATGATGATTACCATTATTATTACAATAGGTATTGTGGATGGCAGTAGCAGCCAAGCTAATAAAAATGTTTCCAACCAAATTTATATCCTACAGTACTACCAAAGGTAAAATTAACCCAAAACAAATTACCCTACTAATAATATTAGTATAAATAGGGAGGGAAGGGGATTGAGTAGACCAGGGAAAGAAATTGCAAAAATAACTTTAAAAGCCATCAAAACACCAAAAAGGAAGTTTTTTGAAAACCAGAAAAAAAATTTACTACATGAATACAACAACCTAATGTACATCATTTCTTTTTTTCTTCGGTTTGGTTTATCTAGCCCAAATACACATCATCATTTTTTTTTTATTGTTATTTGATTGACTAAGTCCTCAGAAATTATTAATTTGAATTGCATGATGATACTGTGTACCTGTCATCTGGCTGTTTTCTGATTGGCTAATAATTAATCTTGCCCATGTCAAAAAAAGAATTACATCACTCTAATGTGACCAATCAGAAAATGTATTATCATAGCACATTTTTTGTATTTATTATATTGTATTTATAAAAACATAAATATTATTAAATTTATATGATAATAAATGAATAATAACACATACAGATGTAATAATCTTTGCCAAAATGTTATGTTCTTATAAACTGACTATAGAGGAACATGCCACCCAGACGATATCCTAAAGGCACCACGCAGATGATATCCTAAAGGCACCACGCAGATGACATCCTAAAGGCTACTATTCCTCCTCAGCTGTCTTCTCACATATTTTTTTTAAATTAATGTTTACCTTCATAGCCAGGCATGCATGCACATGAATATGAAAGGGCACTGTCTATACATATGCCACCATTCTGGCAAGGCTGGCTGGTGCATTGATCTCCATCAACTGTGCATTGGCTCCCTGACCATCCAGGTGCACATAGGCAACGGTATCCCATTATTTCGTTGTTGCACTGTGCTAAAAGAAAATATATTTCAAACAAAAAAGTTGATAAATAATTTATCCTGTAATACTTATTAGGAAATTGAAGTGTAGTTTCTATGTATTTCTATACCCTCCTCCTCCCCACTCAAACACAAAATTTGATTATGGTGGGCCTATACATAAGTGAGGACAATGCAAAGTGCAAGTGAGGGTGATCTGCAGACTTAAGGAAGGAATATGCCCGAAAAAGCCCAACCGATATCCTAGCCTCACAATAAAGGCCTAGGACTCGGCCTATCTAGAATGCTGGTGCTAGATTTCAATACAATTTGTTCCATATTTGATAGCTGACCTCTGAAGTTGGAGGGATGGAGCACTTTGCATCAAAGTTACTTAAAATTTATCTTCTAGGCTTGCACTCGAAATGCACTATAATTTTTTAGAGCCGAGCATTTGGCCAAAAACTAGTTTTCAAACCAATTTAGCTTCAATTTGTCCGACTGCTCTAATCCTGAAATAGCTCCCACATGTGTTAAATGACATAAAGCGATTCTGCATCCATTAAATTTCGGTACAGTGGTAACAGGGGTCACCAGCGGCTCAGCAAAAATGTTAAGTTTCAATTACAGTTTGGAAGAGAAATAATAAGACGTTTATTTATTAATAAAATGAAATCATGTAAAATTTATTCAACATTATCATTGTGAATATATTTGTATTGATACCAACCTCCATTCTGACATGGGTTACTAAGACATTCATTAATAAGATCAATCGCGCAGTTATCACCACCAAATCCGCTTGGACACACGCAGGTAAACGCCTGCACGAGGTCTTGACACGTTCCACCATACAGACATGGGCTACTAGCACATTGGTCGCCATCATTTTCACAGACGACACCTGAGAATCCGTTCACACAGGTACATACATATCCATTAGATGTATCAGCACATATTCCTAGTTATAAATTCAGAAGATGAAATGTTACATAATTTTGAATAAATATACACTTTTTACTTCTTAACACAATATATTTTTTTACATTTTCAAAATAATCATGATCTTGCATCTAATTTTGCAGGTCTAGCATTATCAAGTATAATTATTGTGACTATCCCCTATTGACCATATCACCACCGAAAAAGAGTCATGGAAGCAATTAGCCTACACCATGGCTGCCAAAGACGAAACAGCCTCGCAGATTATGATGATCCCCGAACAAATATTTAACCACATCTAAAAACTACAATTTACAATCTTTCCCTCTGCGATGGTTGCTTTCTTGAAAAAATGGATCCACCCATTTTTTGTGTGTGCGTTATGTAATGGAGAAGAAAGAGAATGAATTATTTGATTTTAAACTGACCTCCATTCAAACATGGACTGCTGCTACACTCGTCAGTTTCAACCTCGCATAGAGTCCCGCTGTAACCTGGAACGCAGACGCACTGAAATCCTCCAATCTGGTCAATGCACGTACCACCGTTTTCGCATATGGTGATGAGGCATTCATTGATCTGAACTTCACACCTGGTGCCAACGAAGCCGTTTACACACGAGCAGCTGAAGGAGTTGATACCATCTACGCAGGTTCCTCCGTTCTGGCACGGAGTACTTATACATTCATTGATTTCACTTTCACAATTAGTACCTGTGTATTTAATAATAAGCGGAATAAAGGACAGACTGGCTAATTAATGCAAGAAACTTTTCCTTCATGTTACCTTATGCTGTGCAGGCTATCATATTTTATTTGAAAAAAAAACATGACATGCCTAAATATGTGATGTGATGTCATCATGACCATACTGTAAAACCAGGAAATTTCGTGCGCATTAAACTTTCGCGAATTTTGCAAATGGCCCAGGTTCGCGAAAGTTTTATGCCGCGAATAATTTTCAGGTCACATTATTTATGTTACAAAATAGATTGGTAGAGTACTATCTGATCATTGTGAATGTCGAATCAGTTTCAGAAATGAGATTTTGGTCATTATAAATCACTGAATTACACAAAAAATTTATTTCAACTTTTTTAAAGATGATAATGAACAATAAACAGCAAGAATTGTCGGTATTTCAAGGCATAAACTCGCCGACGACGATGCAATGCAGATCTAGGGCCTAGGCCTAAATTGGGAATCCCCACAAATTGCAACATGTTTTTGAAGAGTTGTACTTCTAATTATTTTGGTGAATTTTATTAAATTTGTATAAACCTAATAGAATGTATTTCAATTATTGAAATACATTATTACTTGTCAAGAGAACCTATCTCGCCATGACAACATAACATTTTTACTATGTCTACTTGTCAAGATAATCTATCTCGCCATGGCAACATACAACTTTTATTATGTCGACTTGCCAAGAAAATCTATTTCGCCATGACAACATACAACTTTTATTATGTCGACTTCTCAAGATAATCTATCTTGCCATGACAACATACAATTTTTATTATGTCGACTTGTCAAGATAACCTATCTCGCCATGACAACATAAAATTTTTATTATGTCGTCTTGTCAAGAAAATCTATATCCCCATGACAACATAAAACTTTTATTATGACAACTTGTCAAGATAACCTATCTTACCATGACAACATACAATTTTTACTATGTCAACTCGTTAAGATAATCTATCTCGCCATGACAACATACAACTTTTATTATGTCGACTTGTCAAGATAACCTATCTCGCCATGACAACATACAATTTTTATTATGTCGACTTGTCAAGATAATTTATCTCACCATGACAACATACAACTTTTATTATGTCGACTTGAAAAGATAACCTATCTCGTCATGACAACAAAACATTTTTAGTATGTCGACTTGTCAAGATAATCTATCTCGCCATGTCGACATAATATGTATGTTATGTCGACTTGACAACATAATTATCTTGACAAGTCGTCAAGTCGAATGGCACTTAGGTGCTTCCGTGCATATATAATGTTGACACTTATTTATACTATGATGTTTCTCATATCTAGGCTGATCAAATGATCTCTAATGTTCTATTTTATTTATGAATATGAATATTTTTTTTATAACATAACTATTATTATATTATTATATATTATTTTTTTGTTATATTTTCTTGAAACACCCTATTTAGAAAGTGTACTTTATCCAGTGATCATTTTGAAAACTTAACCAAGTATTACCATACGGTAAGAGTAAAGTTTTTTTGTTTTTTTTTGTTTTTTTTGAGAAAAAATGTTACTGCCAAGAATAAACCAGAGAACTTGGAACTAAAAGGCAGGCACTCAAACCACTACGCCACAGCTAAAATAACATAAAAATGTACCTTGAAAACCACTAGGACACTGGCATCGATAGCCGTTACTCTGCTCTACACAGGCACCGCCATTTTGGCATGGGGTGCTCGCACACTCCTGAAGATCGGTCTCACAGTGAGTACCGAAAAAACCAGACACGCAGATACATGTGTACCCATTCAAGCCGTCCTGACACGTAGCGCCATTACGACATGGGTTACTCGAACATTCGTTGATATTCACTTGGCATTGTACACCTGTACAGAGATCAAAATCAAAATGTTAATTTTGGCAAAACATGTGAGGGCCTCGATTAATATGAAAAGAAATCTCCAATTCCATACAGTTCCTGTGTTTTCAAAATGGATTTCATTTTTTTATGTTTTTATGGATAATTTAAAAAGTAACGAGATCAACAATGCTTAATAAATTTTTAAAAATAAAACAAATCAATAGAAATAATAATTAAAATAATTGTGAATCAACACCAGTAGTAACAGGCCTTGAAAAAGAAAATTAATGTTGAAATTTCTGTTTCACTACAGATAAATTAAGGTTATGTATATGTAAATACAAAATACTTAATGGAAAATAGGTATAGGTCTCTCCCTCTAATTAAAGACCACTCCAATTAAAGACTACCTTTCAGTGGTTCCAAATTCACAAATGGCTTTTACTTTTATTATTCTAATTAGAGACCAAAGCTGAAAGACCATGGGAATCCCAGTCCCAAAAGTGGTCTTTAATTGGAGGGAGACCTCTATTTAGATTGTCTTTAAATATATAAAATTAAGGTTGACTTTAAGCTGCTAAAATATGTATAAAATTAAAATAATAAACTTACCAAGTATCAAGGAACAGGTGACAAGGGAGGGTGTAAGAAGCAAACAGAAGTACCGCCACCAGGTAAAGTGTAAACCAACAAACTACAAGAAGTCTATAGAGTGCACTGTACATTATAGGACAACTGCAAGGCATTGGTACCACAAAGTGACAGCACAAGAGAACCACGAAGAAGTACCACTAACAAGTGCTGACACCTGTTAATCGATCATGTCCAACAATTGGTACAAAGCAATTTAATTATCACTGGTATTATTGTTGGATTAAAACATAATACAATGTAATATTTAGATTTGCTATTGCCTGAAATATACACCATGAGCTCACATTGAATGATAATAAATTTGCTCTAGATGATGCAAATGGATGTCTGAATAAAGCTCATAGCATATAATTAGCATATCAATTCAATTTGCATAGCAATTGACAGCACCTGAATTAATCATTACAACAATATATATGAGCACAACAAATAATTTTAATTTTTGTGATGATAAATTAATTATGATGGACAAATGATGAAAATTAAGTGTGTTTTACTGAAGCTGTTTGTCTTCCAAAAGTCTTGGAGATATGTATATCGAGTACCATGTATATAATTTACATAAAATTAAAAGAACAGTGTCATCAAAGGTGGTGATTGGTGGATGTATATAATTTGCATATAGTTTGCATGAAACAAAGAAAAGTGTCAGTAAAGCAAATGATGGGTGGATTCACAGCAATTAATGTGCATATCAAAGCCAATTTGAACAGTGCTTTTAACTGTCACATTTAATGTCAAAGGTCAAGGCATATAAACAAAACAACTTATGAAAACCGCAAATTTGTTAAACTGTAATAATCATACTTTGGTATGAGAATGGTTACTTATAGGCACCGAAACTGTCATACGCAAATTTCACATTTTATAAGTAATAATAGCTATTTATAAAAATGCAGAAAATTCTATTCAAGCTGTATGATTGTGTGTTTATAATACCTTTACTTATTCATGAGCAGTTGAAGATTCAGAAAGCTTAGAAAGAAAGCAGGTGATTGGTGGATTCTTAAAGCATAAAATTTGCATACCAAACAGATGGAAATCATGAACAGAATAGACAGTACTGTAATAGTTTACCTGTGAACCCCGCTATGCAGTTGCATTGGTAAGCATTAATGCGATCTATGCATGTACTAAAGGAGCTACATGGATTGCTAGCACACTCATCTGTGTCGGTCTCACAATTAGTGCCTGCAGTGCAAATAAAAAAAAGAAAAAAACAAAATCATTCACCGAAGTTCTTTTTTTACATTTCTAAAGCAGGGTGCTCACAGTGTACAATGGTCGTCAGCTGACGCGATTTAAATGAAGAACGCAACCCAACGACGGCGCGCACGTGCAACGGATCGTTTTTAATGATGATCCATTCAGACTGGCACCGACAATCAGCAAACGGCGTCAAATCGTTTAGCACTCAGAGGGAGCAGAGTTGGATTCGTTGTGCGACCGTCGTACGACCCTCGCATGATGCAATGAGTGCCCAGCTTTATGTATGTATTTTTTTTTTTGGTTAATTTTTTTTTTTAACCAGTGAAATAATTTTTACAAACCTATTTTTTTAATTATTATAAAAAACACTATCATCATACTCATTATCATTACCATTATCAATCTACAGTATATGTTTCAAAAATATTCATAATAAATACACCTTTTTATCATCAAAAACTATACATATACTATGATTGATATATTATTATTGATCTTTTTATTACTGGCACTAATCAGAAATTATTTTTCATATATCCTCTGGAAGCTGCACTACATCTGACCTCTTCTGGGGAGGTCAAGAAATCGCCACAGTCCAGCGCACACACAGTGGCTACCACCAGTTTTGCCGACTGAGCTAAGCTGCTTTTAAAACTTTTACAGTAGCTATGGAAACTGTCACATTTTTATCATTTTCAAATATCAATACTGGTACATGTACAGTATGACGTCAATCCATTGGGTTTCCGTTGGGACACACTCATGCATGTTTAATGTAGCCACTTGCATTCAAACTCTGATGGGTTCTTGGTTGGCTTGGTTTATCATGTGTTGGCTATATTAACGGTTGTGTACACTCATTGAATAAGATTTTTGTTTACAAACGCTTGAGCTAAAACACTGGAACATGAAATTTAAATCGAAAATTAGCTTCTGTTTTATTTTTTTTGGAGCACCATGATCCATTCCTTCTCCTATGGATATATATATTTTTTTTTTCCTCTTTTTTTTGTGGGTGGGGGGGGCACCTAGCTCCTGTGGCTCCCCTGGATTGGCCCTTGGGACGGGCTACGGCTACTGTATTTATATTAATAATAATTATTATTATTATTGGTATTTAAAAACTGAATATACTTGGTTCAGTATTACTGACAGTTAGGCCTATTATCTTTATAATAAATTGAACATACACAAATAGTAAATACAGTTATTATTGATATTAATATCATCATAAACTGATACTTTATTTTTTATTAATGATTTATATTATTATCAAAAACTGTCCAATACCTTCGTAGCCAATGACACAAACACATATATATCCAGCATCCTGTTGCACACACGCCCCTCCATTCTGGCATGGATTTGGTAAACACAAGTTAACTGGTGCTGGTGTGGTTGGTGCAGGGGTGTTGGTAACAACCCGAGGTGTGGGTGTAGGGGGCTCTGTAGGTGGACGCGTAGCATCTTCTGTACATGTTCGGCCTGAGAAATCTGGCGGACAGGTACAAGTAAAAGAAGCTAATGTATCGTCTGTTCTGGGAGTTGCTGTGCATATCCCTCCATTCTGGCAAGGGTTAACATCGCAGGCAGTCACTAAGATAACAAAAAAAATGACATTTCAATTCACTCAAATATGTAAACAAGCAATTAATTTTTTTTAAAAAAAGAATATTTCAATATTATGCTTACTTATACTACAGTGCAGTATAATACTATTGAAGTGGAATTATTAGTCAAATAATGCATTAATTTCTAATACCATTATAGACACTCAATTTAAGGATTTTTAATGTGAAAAGCCCAATATAATTAGCAAATAATATCTTAATTTAACAAAATTATTTTATTATTATTATATAAAAAGTGTAGACTTGATTAGCATTTTGCTTATTATTTATATGTACAGTAAGTCAATGTATTATACCCTATTCAGACTAGACTTTGCATTGCGACCGGTTGTGATGTAATCAGTGGTAAACAGTTGTAATCCAAATTGTTCGCAACCATTCGCAAACTTCGACAGCATTCAGACAGCTTTTTACTTTGATACTTTACATCACTAGCAACGATATAGGTTGTCCTGTTTTGTTTGACCTCAGCCAATCAGTGCCTATGGAATCTGTTGCGATCAAATTCCGTGGTAATCGGGAGTAATAAAGATTGTAGCACCCAATCGCAACAGGTAACAATTGCGAAATTGATTACTTATCAATTACTATTAGTGAGCTTTCAGACACGATTTTACTTTGCGATTGGGTGTCGCAAATGCTACAACCGATCGCAATGCGAAGCTAGTCTAAATGGGGTATTAGACCAAGGTGCTACAAGTCCCTAATTATTTAAGTACCATGGTACAATACAGTATGGTATTGCAATTGTATAGACCGAATTCCAGTCCCTAAATTTTGTCTTAATCAGTGAAAAAATGTAAAAAGAATTCGATTTTGGCTCCAATGGAGTTCCATATTACTTATTTGCAGACGTTCCATACTATACTATACTATTTCTTGGTTTACGCTCAGTAATTTTAACTATTTAATTCACATCCAAATTCAACATAACACGTTTCCAGACATAAACAGAGGCTGGCGACGCATTAAAGGGTAGGGTGGTGTAGTGAGGTACTGTTTGGCTACTTACCTAGGGGTTTTTAAGGGTAGGGCAATAAGAGAGGTGTTGTGCTTGATTAGGCTATACAGTAAGTAGTACTGGGGTCGGTGAAGAGGGGGCTATTTGGGAGAGGCAGTCAGATACAGCCAATGCCCAAGCTACAACAAAAAAAGTACACAAGATACAATACTTAATTGTCTTTTCAAAGAAAAAGAAAACTTGTTGTTTGGGACACAATTAGGTTTGATCTTGTACTATAAAGCCTGGTTGTCACGAGAGCCCTAGTATCCGGATCAGGAGCTAAATAGCGCTAACCGTTTACAGTATCCGGATACCGCTAACGGTTAGCAAGCACTATCGGTTAGCAAGTTGAGCGCGTTTTTATCATCAACCAATCAACCAATCGCACATACACATTTACAATTTCCAGTTTCTTATTGGCCAGTGATTCGATTATCATATTTTTGGTATCCGGATCGGGATTTTCTTGTGTGGACGCACGGCAGCTAAGGGTTAGCAGGATCCGGATCCTGCTAACCGTTAGCAGCCCTGTAAGAACATAGCCTAAGACAGTAGGCCCTACTGTACTGTACCTCCATCTTGACAATTAGCAGGAGATTCGTCTGAGTCGTCAGGACAATCATCAAAGTTATCACAGACCCAAGATGTTGGAATACAGTCTACACCATTACCACATACAGTGGTCTGTACAGCTGTACCGCACTGGCCTGTGAACAACAAAAGTTTATTTCATTTTAAGCAAAATTGTGTCAGAAATAATGCTTTCGTTTAAAATGTATCATCATAGAACTAAATAATCTGATAATAATTTAATTTAAATAAATAATACTGTAATAATAATTAATAATAATAGCAACCAAACAATAACAAATTAAAAACTAAAAATCAATATTAAGAATTATTTCAGACTGATAATGTCATGACCAGACTGAAGTAACAACACAGTCGCTGTAATAAAATGTATTTTAATTTGAGCAGTTCATATTAATAATAATAATGTAATCTTATAAAATGCACATCCTTCTCAGGGAGCTGCTCTCAGCGCCATTTCCACCTGCAGAGAGCTGCAGCCTTTTTTGCTTATTGCTTTTATTTATTTATTTTATTTTTTTTATAATATTTCTTATGTTTTTTAACAACTATAACTACTGTAGTGGGAGAAAATAGGCAAAAGAAGTGCAAAAACTCCCAGGGGTAACCCATCTATCACCACTCTTTGTGTATGTGTATAGTTAAAATTTTTAATAATAATATTAACAATAATTAATAAATACTGTAGATAGAGAACAATTAATGATATACTGAAGTACTGTAGGCTTCCAATACAGTAGCACCCAGCAGATTAAAATAGAAAGTATTTAATTAAACATTTAAAATATGTAACAAGGTGCATATTAGTACGCTGCAGCTGTTTAGACACTGTCATTTTATTATCAACTCTTGCGTAAAATCACAAACAAAATAATCGAATGATTTTGTTTTGTACAATCATTTAATTATTGATTTTACAATAGATTAACTTTATAGAATGTCATTTACTGAATTGCACGAACGAACTCAATATCAACCAATGCAGAATCCATGAGGTGGATGCCTAAGGCCCTATAAAAAAATACAGTAATAAATTTTTTTTTTCCATTGGGCCTAACATAGACACTTCCAAAAGAGTAAAAATAACTAAAGTAAAAATTCCTACTGCATCAAGAATACAAGCAAATAGAGGGCAAGTTAAATCAAAAATAGGTTAGGAATTTTGGGCAAAAAAAGTTGGAATGAGCTTAGATATCTATCACTAAAAATATAAATACTGTATTGTACTGCACTGCATAAAGCTGATAATTTTGCAGTGAAAGTAAAAAAAAAAAGATGTCCTCTGATTTGTGGGAGTTAAAAATTTAAGTGAGATAGAAATCTTTACATAAAAAAGTAATTTCGCCATACATATTTATACCATTAAATTTTATATTATATTTTTTGTTATATTGCATTGCCATTCCGACCATTTACTAATCTTTGTCAAAATGTTGGTATGACCCTGAGAAAGCTCATTTAGACTCAGAAAACATGCACATTTTTTTGAATACCATAAAACTACCTAATGAAAATATCAAAGTACCTGTAAAGTTAGAATACTGTACTGTAAAGCCAGGTATCGTCAGTGATATACAATACATATCATGAAAACAATTGGTAAACACAGTGATGGATCTAACAGCACTTTTATTGTGCTGCAAGCAAAGCTATAGCTCCCAGTCTTTAATTATTCTTTAAACAAGACTTTTCTTATTCCTTGTTTCGCGTACTTATATTATTTTAAATAAAGATCACACATATTTTAAAGATCATCAGAGAAGGGCAGAAGAAAAATAATGAATAAAATTTTGTTTTTTTATTTAGGAAATAGTTTTGCCAAGAACATCCAACAGAGGAGGAAAAAAAAAGAAAATGTTATTGGAATAATTACTAAAATGTAATGGTTAAATGCTTTCAATTTACATAATTAGGAAGAAATATACATATCTTATCTTTGGCGATTTCAAGGCAGCGGGGGGTGGGGGAGACGTAATAAAAATAAAAAAGAAAATGTTATTGGAATAATTACTAAAATGTGATGGTTAAATGCTTTCAATTTACATAATTAGGAAGAAATATACATATCTTATCTTTGGCGATTTCAAGGCAGCAGGGGGTGGGGAGAGACGTAATAAAAATAAAGAAAAAAACTTCATTTTTTTTTTAATTTCCACTTATTTCGTGGCAATGGGTGCACTGATTGGCCAAAAACTAAATTTTAATTTTCCTTAAAATAATATTTACAGTCGGCAGGTTTGCTATAAACAAGGTATAAAAAAGTCTTGCTTTAACAAAAATACAAGAAGCCTGGCTAAACAAAATATTGGGTCACTTTTTTTTTAAATACTTTAAAAGAAAAGGCCATATTACATTACTACACTATTTTTATAGTTTAATAAATTAATTTGTGTTGCTACAATGATTGGTAATTAATTCTACAGTTACAGTCATACTGTAGGTTAATAGAAAAATGTGCCGACCTGTTACTACTGTAGTCCAAACACATGGTCACTGTGCCTTGGCGACACAATGTTAGGCCTAGGGGAGTGTATATATTAACTTTAGGCCTACCTCATAATAGAAATTTATTAATAATAATAATAGAGTTGAATATTACATAAGCATTTTTAATTGTACTTTATCATTCTACCTGATACAGACAGCCAAGAATTACTGCTTCATTTCTACGTGTAACCAGTCGTACGGTATGTACGTGTACAAACCATTTTGAACGCAGCTACGAAGGTCATTGTTACTTTAATTTCGGTACACACCAATGATGGTAGGGTGGACCATCGGGTTGATAAACAATACTGATACTATATTTAATATACAATTTACTATAATAAACAATGTTAGAATTTTATTGTTTGTTATGTTCTATAGAATCCAAAAAGGCTATGTTCAAATTTCAATGTCGATCTGCATTAAGAGCAGACAGTAATTACTAACTGGTGGTACAAATTTCTTCTTTATACAAGTTACTTATTAAAAAAATCATTACCATTTGCTATCTATACTTGGCAGTTTACATACTGCCCCACCATACAGTATCTCTGAACAACAAATCACAAAATAATATTCTTTTTATTTTTTTTTTTTTATTATAATATTTTAGGAGAAAATAAAATAATATAAATTGCCCTTTATGGAACCAAAAGTAAGCAAAGATTCTCTAAGGCATCATAAATAAAATATGACCACATAATTATTTTTCTCTCTAGATATTATGTTTTAGAAAGTCATAAAATATATAAGGCCCAATAAAAAAAATGACTATATTAGTTTATCACCCTACCTAGGCTGGAAAATTGATGAGAAGAAAGGTTTTTTATATTGTTTATTTTGCTAAAGCCAAATATCTCCTTGGGTTTTTAATTCCATAGAAGACATGCATTTGGGATGATAAACTAAACTTTTTTTTAATTAGGGCTAATACAAATAAATCATTACATTTTACAAAAAAAAAAAAAATAGTATGAAAAAATTAAAATTAAAAATTCATCTCACAGATACACCCAAATGACTGTCCAGTGACAACTCCCCTGTTCAGGTGACTAATACGTGAAAATCAATATCACAGTTAGTCACTATTGTGCTAATACACAATTAGAATACCAACAATAGGAGATCTCACGGTGTGCCTAGCTATACCAACAATACATTACCAACTTCCAACAATTACTATTATACTAGCCTTCAAAATTACATGATATTTGTAACAAAATTTTGGCAAATGTTTAGCGCTGTAATTAAACACATAGCATATCATTCTAAGATATGAACTGTCTGTATGTACTGTTTGCACCAGGGATTTGAAATGGACCCATTGAAACCTGTCATCTTTCTTCAATCGTGATGATATTTTACACTGGTTTACTTCAGGAAGTAATTTTAGTTCTAATAAAACAATAACCTGGACAAAATTATTCTAAAAACAAAAACAACTTAATAATATATTTCATGAGGTTTTTAACCAACT
This sequence comes from Anneissia japonica, assembly GCF_011630105.1. NCBI lineage: Eukaryota > Metazoa > Echinodermata > Crinoidea > Comatulida > Comatulidae > Anneissia > Anneissia japonica. Next base: position 375,437 of record NW_022723069.1, read on the forward strand.
ACGAATAAAAAAATATATACATTTATCATCCCTTCTAGAGAGCTGGCTCTTTAAAAAAGATTTTTTTTTTACAAACTCAACTTCACCACTGGAAACAATTAGCTGTTTGTTTTTCAGATGGATTTTTATACCCTCATACATGGATAGCCAACTATCTTTGTCTATACTGACAAGTTATTAATCCAACTTCTGTATACTGTATTCTCATGTATAATCGGCAACACATCTCCCTAGCCAAATGTAGGGCACTAGTCTTCCAAATAATACCATTTTCTGGCCTTATAAATGTTTAAGCTAATTTCCCTGCATTTAAAATAGAATTCAATCAGATCATACTAACAAAGCTTCATTTCTGTAGTAGATTTGCATGTTACGGACGATCTAAACATAGACGAACACGACTTAAATATCAACAATTTTGTGTATTGCACATGTAAGGACTACCCCGTGATGTTTTGCAATTGCAATTTGCCACAAAGTCTTGTCTTATAATTATATGCGAGAATAAAAACAGAAGGCCCAGAAGAAAAATTTATTCATTGTGCCCGACTGTTCTCAGCAGACACGTTTCATGGATGTGCGCGCAATAGGTACGTCTTTAAGGCAATCTGTTTAGATATTCCATCAACAATAAGCTGACGGTGCTGCATCAAACGCTCATCACAGGGAATGGAGTTGGATATGCTGTATACAAATGTTCCAAATTACAGCTATCTAACTATACTACGGTTACCTATATAAAAAAAAAAGACAGGAGAAATAGAAAAAAATTGACAGAAGAAAAACAAAGTTACTGTAATAAAACATTGACTTACGTTCCCACCCATACAGTAACAAATGTTAAAATTTTAGTTAAGATTTACGCATACAAAAGTTATTACCTACCTGAAACAAGACAAGAGAAATAAGACAACAGAAGAAAAATAAATAATGTCGCCTTGTTGAACCGTGAAACCACCAGTTTACGTTCCCAAGGCAAACGACGCCAACTTAGCATGTTTTCAGCTTCACTTCCGAGTTGAGCCCGACGACAGTGAATGAATACGAACTAAAAAGCAGGGGCATAGGCTAGGCCTACAGTTTATGGCAGAACTGACTTCTTTTAGTAGTATAAAACTGTTTTCAACATAATGTATTATCAGCTGGTTTCCCTACTAGCAATGCAGTTAAAACTTGTTGATAAGCTGATTGACTATCTTCCATGGGCCTTTACCGCTGTTCCCTCCGTCCGTTTGCCTTTTGCACAACCAACCAACCGAAATGCCGATCAAAACACTGATAGAGGGCGGTGTATGTGAGAAACAATGGCGGAGGTTGAACTCGACAAACCCGAAGCAGGTCGGTGGAAATTTCCATGGTTAAATTGATATTTTTTCCCTTCGTTATTATTTCAGATTGTTTTCATTTAATGAATTTATTTTTTCTATGTCCAGGTATTCAACCTACAGATGAAGAAGCTTCCTTAGTCGGACAAAATGGTACGTTTTTCTCTGAAGCCTAGCAAAGCTAGGCCTAGGCTAGCCCTTTTTTGCGGGGTTCTTCTCATTGAATTTGGCGCATAATTCTGTTGTTGTTGCCCGTCATCAGTTTATAAACAAAAAAGAATACGCTACTTCTTTGGCCTAGGCTAGGTCCTAGGTCATTTAATAATACTGTTTTAATCAATTATTATTATACATTACCTCCAAGTTATGAATTGTAATCTAGCCTAGACCTAATCGAATATAATTGTTCAATAATAAAACTTAAAAAGACTTTTATTTTTAAAATATTTATGGGGCTGAGCCCCTAACTAGGCCTAGGTAGGGGCTAACCCTAGTACCTGGAAGTAGGCTAAGCCTAGCCTAGCTGCCACTTATCATCCCCTACCCCGGGCCCAGGGCCTAGTAGTGGAAAAGAAGCGCCTAAAAAGGGGAGGTAGACAGACAAGCAAAGTGAGCAGTCAAACGGTTCATTTAAAAAAGTGCAGAATATTTTTTGCAAATTAAGGAATTTGTATTGGGTCTTATTATAATTATTAAAATAAAAAGGTATATATATATATATAGAAAGACCAATAAAAAAAATTTTTATTTATCGAAGCAAACGTGGAATCTTCATCTTCTTATATATATACATACAGTATATATATATATATATATATATATATATAATATATTATATATAGGCCTCAAATAAAAACACTGCCCAGTTACCGTAATCATGCATACAAGGCCCCATAAAAAAAGTATTAGTTTATCACCCTTTCAAAGAATGAAAACTGATGAGGGAGGGAGGTTTTTTTTTCTTCTCCTTTTGATAACCTCGCCCCCCCCCCCCATTTTACCGATGTTCACAAGTAAATCAATGGCTAGGGACACATATATAAAACATCATAAGAATGGAATCAACTTAATATTTTAAAAATATGTTTTTGTTGTACCAGTAAACATATTTGAAAGAAATCCTGAGCTTTTCAAGTAAAAACAGATGGAAAAATGATCATTTTGAAATAAAAATAATATGTTGATTGAAAAAAAAAAAAAAAATCAGAATTTCCCCAAAAGTGATGAGGGAGGGGGATGATAAACTAATAATTTTTTTTATGGGGCCCAATCACCACTTGGTCTTAACATGATAATTCCTGTTTATTTTTTTATAAAACTCTTTTTTCCTCTTATTCCAATTATATTGTGAATTACAGTATAGTCATAGTTTTGAGGATTTTGTTTTTTTTTTTCATTTGCAATAATATTCAAAAATCTGTATCTCATTAACCATTTCTGAGTTTTTCGTCAGAAACCCTTTTTGTGTCTTAGAAAAGTTGTATTGTACAACATCATACAATTCTTTTCCAACAGGAGCCTGGCTTTAATAGCATACACATGTTCAACCCTAACATTAAAAGATGGTCACTCCCATTTCACTCTTTATTTTCCATTATAATATTTTATATATTGGGTATATTTATTTAGTTTATCATTCTATCTATCAAACATAAAAAAGTTTTATGTATATACTTCCTTTAAACAACATCAACTTCACTTGACACTTTTTAAGTAACTACTCAAGATGAACCATTTTGAATAATCTCACCATGGCTCAACGACTGTTGGAATGGTGCTTTATAAAATGGACGATTGATTGGTTGATTAATTGACTTGTAGATCAATTAAAAGCTCTTGAATCAAAAATGTATTTTATTTTGTTCAATTTCCAGTTAAACCACCACAAACAAAGAAGCACAGGAAGACAAAACAAAAAGCTGAAAATTTACAGTACCCTGGAGATCGCCAAAAGTGTAAAAAACTATCAGAGTGGCTCTCCGATACTGCATACATAATCAAACCAGCACAAATACAATGATAAAACACTTACATAAATTTATAATTTTTGTAAAATATTACCTTATACAGTATGGTCTAATTTTATAAAGATTAGAAAATTGAAGTACAAAAATTAAATGCTAGCAATTGAACATTTTAAATTATGTGAATAGAACGAAGTCACCAAATCCATTGTGGGATTTTAAATGCTTGTCTTTTAATCATGGTTTTCGTTGTATTCTAAATACAGTAATGTTTTTATCAGTTGGCAGATCCAGAAATTTGAAATAGAGGGGCTCAGGGAGGGATTGCACAGGTGGAGGGTCTGTACCAACTTAGCCCCATCATAGACATAACATTTGAATATAACTTTCTTTTTATCTACATTTTCAAACATTTTGACAAATTTAGTTCCCCCTCCCCCTTTTCTAATCAGTCACTGGATATATTGTAATGACAAAATAACCATGATACTATTACAAACGATTTGATAAGATTGAAACCCAGATCATTCGTCCTTTTAATTATAACTCTGCCATTGTTTAATTAAAATTTAATGCCAGGAAAGAAGGAAGACCAAGTGTCTGACTGTGTATTATGTAATATTATTCCACATAAAGTAAAACTGAGAACAAACAATCATCTTGTCTATTATGTAAAAACTAAAGTAAACACAATATAGTCACAATAATCTAGTTACTCAATTTTTTTAGATATTTCTTTTAAGAACGATCTGAAAATAAATTACTAACAGTGGCTATTGCTACACAAGTCTGAAACCAATTCCTAAATCTGATTGGATGTTATGGATTGGATTGGGATAACAACCAATCAGAAGTAGTAAAATGAATTTCATATTTTTAAGTGTTTACATGTATTGTTTTCATATATTGTTTCGCTCCAACAGTGATTTGATTCGCTTTTTGGTTTTCCCGTTGGGTTGTTAGCGATTGCTTATATTCTGTCGAATTGTATATTTTTTTGTGTCTTCAAATGTTTTCTGAAGACAAACTTAATGAAATGAAACAATTGTCACTGCAGTACCTACTGAAATATAATAAGATAATTAAGAAATATTGAGCAACCAAATTAAATTTTTAAATTAACCAATCATTTATTTGTTAAAATAGACATAAAACTAAACAAAAATTTATGTTTTACATCCTCCATTTTTTTTTTTTTTTTTTTTTTTTTTTTTTTTTTTTTTTTATAATCATCTCTTGATTTCCTGTACCATCCTCATTTCTCATTTTATTTTTCAAGCCTCCATTTTAACATTTTATTACAAGATACAAGGCTAACAAACACCCAGAAAACCCTACCAAAATCAAAACATCCTCAACATCGAGTATGTGTTTCTGGGCCTGGGCAAGTCTGAGATTCAAGTGTGCATGTGAGGTGGCCATATAATAGGGGTGCAGGGGAAACAAAATATCTCATCTTCCTTTCTTCATTTCTGAAAACTTGGGCAAAAAAACTTTCTAGACTAGAAACAGAATATTTCTATAGGAAATCAAAATTAGATATATTTCGATGGTGTTTTGCGTCAGGATAAATAATACGCATCAATGTGTTATAGTACTGAATGCTCAGTACGTTCTCAAATGCTTGTAAAAAAAAATTTCGCAAGTGATTTGTGTGGGAATCGCACCTACGACCTCCAGATAACTAGCCTGGTAGCCTGTTGTCTTGACCACCGAGCTTGCTGTGGGTGTGTACTGATGAAACAATCAGAACCAGCTTGTTCGTGACAAATACTAGAAGCCTTTCAGTTGGACGAAATCAGAGGATATTGTTTCCTTATGTACTGACAATCACTACAAATTATGTAAATGTCTGCGGCATGTTGGTCATGTTAAACACATACTTCGAAGACATCAAGAGACTCCACGACATGTGTAAGGCTTCAAAGAAGAATTGCATTACACTGAATCAATGTATGTTGCATATTATTCAGGTGTTGATCGTGTTTACAATCAGATTCTCAATGCTTCTTTTTTAGTCCTGCCGTATTACCTTTAGTCTCTGTTTCTTCTATCAAAATCCATCATCTGTTTTTTATGCTGTAGCTCAATTTTTTTTACTTGTGTTGTCTTGTTATTCAGGTGTGGAGAAAGGTGGTGGAGGAAGCGTAATTGCACGATCAACCTTTGTATTTGGCGAAAATATGGAAAGCCGGGTGTTAAAGGTAATGGTTATCTGGTTATCTTTTTCTGCATGTGAAAGATTGTGTGATTTTTTGTTTTCTATTATTATTAATTAACATGCACTCAATGAGTAATATTCGTTAATATAAATGTATTTACTTATTTTCAATATGCTTACTGAATTACAAGCTCTGTCTAGACTGTCACACGTGATATGCCTATAATTTATATATAGCCACATCATGACTATATATGGGCAGAGCTTAATGTTTCAAAATAATGTTGTTTTTGCAATTTTTGTTCTAACGTAATATTAATTGCCAAAATAAATCCAGTGGGGAACATTCCTTATAGATTGTATTATGTGGGCAACAATTTTATTTTGGACTTAATGCCATTAATAATAATAATGATAATTATTACCCATAACTTCCTTATTATATGATTTATCATTTGACACAATAAAAGACCATATATAATCGCCTATATATGGTCATGATGTGATGTTATAATAGGCATTACAAATGTTTTTGCCAAATGAAATTTAATAATCTCAACAGGAATGATTTATAAGGTCAAAAAAAAAAAAAATTTGTGTTAGCCACGTTTTGGGAAAACCCAAAATATAGGTAGGTCGGTAGGAAAACTTTTTTTTTTACACAACCAAATTTGTGTTTACGCCTAAAAAGTAGAAATACACAAATAACACAACAATTTTAGATTCATATCGCGTACCATCCAGCAAAATATGGTAGCCTTGGCCCCATAGCCGCACCAAAGGCTATTCCAGCCTTATTTGCTCATAAAAATATATTGTTCAGTGTCAAAAAATAAATAAATAAAATGCCGATCCTTAATTTCGTAAAATTTTGTAGGTCTGTTGGGCGTGGCCAACACAATGTTTTTTTTTGGCCTAGTTATTGATATTAACCATGAAAAATGTTCATGCATGCATGCAAAATAATTTTTCAAAACAGATAAAACACAAAGTACTAACTGGAATCATGGGTGAAGGGGAGGGACATACTCCTCAATGGCAGTCAATTAGTTATGCTGAGTGGGGTTAAAATACGAAAATTAGTTTTTATTGGAATAGGGATATAGTTTCCCATTCTCATATTTCTCCATTTTCTGGCTGTAACGCGCATAGAGGTATTTTACATTATATGCTATATAAATTGACAATTATTATTATTATTATTAATTAACCTACACCCCTATAAATGTATTTCCATTGTTTGTTTTTTTTATGTAAAGTTATTCAGATGGCCAGGCTGTACAATTTATAATAATTATAAGCTTAATATCACTTTACTTGTGACTATAATCCTTTTAAATTCTTTGACAATTTTTATTAATAGAATGATTAAATAAAATGTATTTTATTTATAAAACAATCATTATATCAGAAAAATCCCCAAAATACAATTTAAATTTTGATTGCACATTTTTTTAAATTTATTAAAAAAATATTTATATTTTTGATTTACAAATACTTTATTACAAAATTCTTTATATTTATATTGATATCCAGCTAATTTTAGATTCTGTGTAAAAGAATACAGGAAAAATAATTAATTACATGTCTGTTAATTGACAGGGATTCTTTTTTCTCAGATTTTTATTGTAAGATAATATGATGTTAATTTTAACATAAGTATGCAAATTAAGTAAATTTTTTGTTTTATACCTGATGAAAGAGTCCTGCATATTTTAAGTTTATTTGGAAAAATTACATTACCTTTGTTTTTTACTAAATATTTATCTTTATATAAGTTCAAGATATATCACTATTGAAAAAACAATAAATTCAAGACTTTCTATAAAACATTTATGACTCAAAATATTTTAAATTGTAATCTTTGTTTTTACTGGCTATTTAAATTTTTTATCCATATAAAGTGTACAATATTAAAAACAAATAACTTCTCAAGACTTTCTATCAAATATTTATGACTCAAAATGTCATTCTAGGCTTCGATCGTAAACAAATCTTTTTGTTTTTAATTCATTTTTATTTGTAGTAAGGGGGTCAAGGAGATGGGTAGTGACAGTAGGTTAAAGACCCAGATTTAGTACTTTGGGTCAGACAGAGAAACGCTTTAAAAACAACAAAACAAAAATATTAAACGTTTTTTTCTACGTGTCCTTTTACACGATTGTGTTTTTCATCGTTCAGGTGACCTTTCAGATGGTGAGACACGTTCTTGGACCTATGCCAGTATTTTGTGCTAAATTTTTTCTATTGAATGTGATCAAAAACCTCTGTGATTCCTCCTATTACACAATAAACTGGATCTAACTGGCTCGTCTAAATCATGATTGTCAAAAGTAGCAAAATCAAATGATTTGATTGGCTGTTGAAAGTAGCTATTTCTTTGATACAAACAAGGCCAGTTAACAAAGTGTTCATTCATTCATTCATTCTGCTTTTTTTTTTTTTTTTTGTTAGATCTCATGGCAGTAAACATAAACTGACTTAAGAGTAGACTTTATATGTACATACATGTACATATAAATTGATAAAATGGTTGTCCGTTTGATTTATATACAAAAGTGAGTTGGTTACTAAGACAAGGAGAAAACAACACTTATTTGGTTTTTTTTTCACCCTCCGATCCTCTGACGATCTTTTAAAAAACATATGTTTGCGAAACTAGGTAATAAATAATTTTTACTTAACTGTAAAAGAATTCCCTATGTACCTGTTATTAATGTAGCTGATATGTATTGAAGCCAGAAAATTTAAAGCTATGTCTACACTATCAAATTTTATTTGACAAATTTGTGTGATATGCCCATATATGAGCATGATGATGTCATATTACACCCAAAAATGGGCATATCACATTTCTTTGATCACATAACGTTCAAAACATTCAATTATAAAGGGAATATTAAATGGATGAAATGAACCGATCTATAAAAAAGATTATAGCAAGAATAATATTTTGTCGGAAATATACTTTTAATATTAAGAAATAGATTTACAATACATGATTAAGTCCATAGTTAATGGACTAAATTTTTTAATTTAAGCTTGAAACATCGCGCAAGTCACTTGCTCCCGCGATATAAATATTTTAAAAGTCAAACCCTAATTTTTTTTAATTTGACAGATTGGGCAACATATTTTTGGGATTTTTTTTTTTTTTTTTTTTTTTTTTTTTTTTTTTTTTTTGGTCTAAAATCTTTATATTTTTTTTATAAGTTTTTATAATTTGTAATTTATTATAATTCACTTGCAAATTAAATTGTTAATGGGACCATTCACTCTCCAACTACTTCCTTTATGGGTGTTTATGTCAATTGATGATAGAGTAGGTCTGACGTACTTCACTGTATTAGCTTTGTTGGCTTTGTTTCCTATCTATAACTACCTTGCCTTCCTCTTGCATTTTCAGCGTCCGGCTGAAGAACAGCTCGATAGGCAAAAAGCAGTAGAAGAAGGTAATTTTTTTCATGGTTTTACATCTCTGGCAGATCCAAGGTTTCAAAATAGGATAGGTCGTGAAAAGGAACTTGTACAGATAGAGGAGCCAGACTTCCTCAACCCCACTATGGTATTGGCTGTGGTATAAAATTTTAAGTTTCTGGCATTTGTAAATGGTGGGAAATGGCACTCACAGACTTGGATGCAATTATCTGTTTTCTCCATTTTCTTTTTATTTTATTTATTTTTTTTTTTTTTATTTGTAGGGGCACCGGCCCAGGCTGACCCTTCTTCCATTCCTCTCCCCCCCCCCCTCTGAATCCTACTTTGTAGATATATTGATGCCAAAGTCTTAACCTTGGCTAACCTTACAGTGACTTCATTTCAATATGAAACTTAAACATTTTACAAATTATTTTGACTGATTTCAGATGTGAAGCCGGATGATGTTCCCGGGGAATTCCCTAAAGCCTCTCCCAGTGTTCTTTCCCAGAGGCCTCTAGTAGTGTCTGCAAGTAAGTATTATACATTTTGAAGAAAAAAAAAACACAATATAATTTAATTATATGCCAATATATTGATATTTATTATATACATATGATTGTTTTAAATTATATTGTCATTATTTTAAATTAAAGTAATGTTAATAATAATAATAATGTTAGTCTTATTCAGCGCTTAATGCAAAACAATGCTTCTAAGCGCTTTTCACATAAAAAAAACTTGAAAAAAAAAGGAATGTGCCATAAAATATCCTAACATTAACCAAAACAAAGTAAACGCAAAGGAACGCCTTTCACCACTCCGTTCTCCAGCACTTTGAAACTCCCATAATTGAGAGCTCGGTGGAACAGAACTCACAGGAGCTCGAGTGAAAGTGGCATCTGACTATCCTATCCTATGATATAGTATAAGGGTGGTGGTAGTGGTAATAATGATAACTATTATTATTGCATGCTCTAAATCTACCTAAAATCAAAGATATTAATTTGTCTAATCAATATGATCTCTTGTCACAACTGCTTGTTAATGATTCTAACTCTAGGGTATTTTATTGCCATCTTCTTAATTGCAAAGCAAAAAATAATGTCGTATAGAAGTACTGTCATTGACAGAATCAAGGGTAATATCTATAGAAATGTATCCTTTGTTTCTGTTATATTCAATAATGTATACAAGAAACATATGAAGGCTGATATAAAGAGTCACAATTGCGTAAACCATGGAATCTGTGACAGTGCTGCTTATACAATAACGATATTCATACAATCATTAACAAAACAAGAGCATTTTAAATTTCCGTACCTTTGGTTGTTGTTTAATGGATGCGAGTTTCTTCTGATTAATTTTGTATTGTGAAGTTTTATTGTATTTTATATATTTTTACCTTCCCCAGTCTGGTGGTTTTTGTTGAATAAATTGAAATTGAATTGAAATCATTATCATTATTATTATTATTACTATTATTACTAAATACTGAAAACTTTATTGGTTTAAAAGGAAATTTGCTGCATTGACAAAGGTCATAAAAATTTGAAAACAAATACGTGTAACAGGCACATTAAAACATAAGTACATATTCTATGATATTGTTATACTGTATATTGCATTGTAATTTAAAAGTTGACCTCATTATGATTGTTATTATTATTATTATTATTATTATTATTATTATTTATTGTTATTATTATTATTGTGTTTATTCTAAAGTATTATCTCCAAACAGTGCAATGGAAGACATTCCAGTTAGTGATTTGGTTCACTTTTTAGGAATCCTACCTGTCTGTGTTAATTTTTTCTTTCATTGTGCGTGTTTTCCGATTTAACCTGTTGTATTTCTTTAAATGAAATAAAATAAAAAGAAATACAAATATAAAACTTTTACATAATCAATAATGAGTAACATTTTTTTAAATATTGAATGTCTTTTTCAATTATTTTAAAGTAAAACATTAATATAATAATAAGTAACGAAAAAATCAAACAATTATCTACCTTATATTTGAATTGATTTGTTTTGTTTTTTCTAATGGAAAGATACTCTGCAAGTAAGTAGTGTGTATTTTGAAAAAATAACACACAATTTACAAAGTATTTTAATTAATATATGCCAATACAAATTTTTTAAATAGTTTTTCATAAGAATGAATAACTACACTTGAATAACGTTTTTTTAAATATTTGATAATGTCTTTTTTCAGTGTTTTTAAAGTGAAACATTTTTAATTATGAATATTGACAAAACAAACAATAACTAATTGAATTGAATTTTGTTTCTTTTTTTTTTTACATTAACAAGGGAAAGATACCAATATGGATTTTATAGCTGACAATGGTAAGTAGCAACAGTGCAGAAAAGATTCAGTTTAATAATTCTATATCTAATAATATAGTAATACTTTTATCTTTTTATGCTTATTTCAAACGTGATTTAGTTTAGCTTAGGTAAACTATACCTTAAGAAGTCTTTGGTCTCTGTGTATTGCAATTAATTCACTTTTTCCCTCTCTTTCTTTCATTTTTGTTTGAGTCTTAAAAATAATGTGTCCTGTCTTGTACTTTCTAAAAACATATATAAAACTGGATTGGAATTATTATAATTTTATTGAGTATATCATTTCTGTGATTCTATTAGTTTAGATAAAATATAAGTAAATGTTATTTTTTCAACTTTTCTTTGTAAAAGGTGGCTACGTCTTAAAGCTTTGTTGGTTCTTCTCCCAAAACTCATTGTAGCCTCCTTCCATAAAATATATTTGTTTTCAAATTCTGCATTACTGTATATTGTATTAATTTAATTGTATGGAAATAAAAGTAAATTTGATTTGATTTGATTTGGACTATCAAATTCTATTAGACAAAAACATGTGATATGCCTAAATATGGTCAGACTGGTCATGATAACATCACATTATGACTATATATAGACATATCATAACTATATATGGGCATACAATAGTTTTTTGTCAAAAAAAATGTTATAATCTGGGCAGAACTTAACCAAGTAATGTTTTCTTGTTTTTTGCAGAAGACTCCAATTCGAATCCATTCTCAGCTGTTCAGACAAAGTCATTCATAAAGCCGTCGGCTTTTCCAAGCTCAAGGCCTTTCAGTTGTGTTATAGGTATGTGATTTAATGCAGAGATGCTAAACATTTTGGCATCATAATTATGGTATTTGACCGGTAATTAACACTTTTTCGATGTCCCTCTTTAGCATACATTATCGATGTATGCTAAAATTGTACTACTGTATAATTATTAAAACAAAATAATTGTCATATAAATTTTACAACATCCTACATGCAGTTTTTTTCAAACTCATTTTCTGAAGCAAGAGGAAGATTATATGTTTTGGCCAGCTGGGACCGTAAGTGAGGCTAATAGACTGTTTGCACTCTGCAAATACTTTTGATCAAACATATATCACCTTTCTTTTTAGTTTCATTTAAAGATGTATCATCCCTTGCAAAATACTAATAAATATAGATCATATTTTAAATTGATTTGCTCATTTTGAAGTAAAATAAAACATTATCAACTTTGAACATAAAAATTATTATCTAATATAAAAATCAGAGTATACATTTTTAGAATTCAATATTTTCTATTCTAAATTGCCAAGTGTAATTGGGTGCAACTCAATTTCATCCTGAAGTTTTTAGGTGGTGTAAATTATAATGTGAGGAGCATTAAGAGCATATTAATTGCATTACATATTAATTGCATTACACTGATTTTATACTAGCAACTTAACAATTTATTATTTAGCACCAAACACTGCTGCTACCAATCCATTTAAGCTGAAACCAGCAACATTACCACCGCCTTCCAGTCAAGTTAATGGACAAGGTAAAGAAATCATCATTATTGGTAAAACTTTGTTAAATTGTACACAAACACACATTTATATTGAAAAAGATGATATAAAATATATATGTTTGTAACATAGAGATGA
>NW_022723069.1:388289-406521 GCF_011630105.1 Anneissia japonica
TATCAAGTGGCTCGTCAAGAGATTCTGGATTTGGCGTATTTGGGAAATTTAGTCCCTCATCCCTACGGATCCTAGATCAGGGGAACCAAAAGCAGACAGCAGCAGAGAACTATTTCTTGCAGTTTGCACCAAACACAAGTAACGAAAGGTTTGTAAATGCGTTTGCTGAACTCTGGAGGTTATATTAAACAATGTCCCTAAAATTTTTGAGTACAGTTGAACTTGCTTAAGTCAAATCCAAAATGCCATTGAAATATTGTTTGACTTAGATAAAATTTGACTTACAGATTGTTAATTAATGGAAAACACAACAATTTGGCATGTAAAATAAGATCGACTTAGAAATTATTTGACTTAGGCACAGTCGACTTAGGCAAGTTTAACTGTATACTGCGCTATGCTGTGATAGTGGAATCATATCGTATCCTAGGCACAATGCAATAGGCATAAAAAGGATAGAATGAAAATGTACAGATGGAAATATATTTCCATGATGAGTGACGAAATGGAGTAAATAAAAACCAATGTCACATGATACAAATTCCACCAATTAAATTACAGGGATCTATTTAAGTGTGTTATAAAATGTGTTAAGTGGAATATTTCTGTGAAATGGAATGTGTTGAGTTTCATTTCATTTGGCAGGCATGCCAAGTACAGTGTGAATGTAGTTTCATCAGGTTGGTAATTGGTCCTAAGATTTGACAGATGACTAATGACTGATAGCACTTTGTCCGATAATTGATTATATTTACTCCACGCCCCAAGTCCTCTTAAAGTGACTTAGTGCATCAGATTTTTTAAATCAGGCCCCTAAATGTTTGTTGACCCTGACTTAGCTGGAAGGGTCACCAGGTATAAAAATTTAAAAAAAGGAAAAGTATAATCATAATCTTCATCAACATAATTTTCATTAGTATTATAGTATTATTTATTATTTGCTCCAGTCTACATTACCATTATGTGGCACAGTGGTGAAGCCGTAGGCTTCCAGGTAAATGATCAGGGGTCAATTCAAAACCTGATCACTTGTTTAATGGTGTTTTTTGACGAGGAAATTGATTCATGTTGTCTCTTTCTACCTAGTAGTTGAATAATTGACAGATTACAAATTTAGAGACTTAAGCCAGGTAGTCACAGAGTCGTGCGATGGTCATACAACCATCTCACGACGAATCCAACTCTGCTCCCTGTGAACGTTGGACGACGCGACACCGTCTGCTGATTGTCGATGGCAGTCTGAACGAATCGTCATTAAAAACAATACGTTGCGCGTGCGTAGTCGCACTGCGTTCTTCATATAATCGTGACGACTGGTGGGCACGGTGAGAGCCCGGCTTTAGAGAGAGGAGAATTCATCGTATCTTCACATTATGCTGTTTTTTTCTTTGTGTTTCTGTTATTAGCACGGAAGAGAATACCGAAAACCCCAAGAGTGTCAGCGGTTCAGGGTCAAGCTTTGTTTTTGGTCAAAACTTGACTGACAGAGTAACTGTAAGTTGAGAAAAAAAACATAACATAAAAAAACATATTAGCGGGTACTGTAGACAGGGCTGTATCCAAGATTGTCATTTGGGGAGGGGTGCGTAAAGATGGAGCAAATGGGATGCCTAGAAGCAAAGTCAAGAAGACTAAGCCAGCTTCAATAATTTAATGACTACTGGCAAATTTAGCGCCCAAATAGTGTCCTAGCATCAAATTGTTATTTAAAATGTAAAGATTTTACATTTTATTACAATTTTAAAATTACTATTATATGTAATATAAATATGTTATATATATATATATATAATTTTTGTAACACTTTCTTTATATTTCTTTAGAGTCCATCCAAACAAGAAGGTGAATTGAAGTCCGCCAGTGAATACGTATTTGGTGCAAACATTGATGATAGGGTTAAAGTAAGCAATTCTCACTGCGTATTCATTTGTTCGCTAATTACATTAAGTCTAGAATGAGGACGAGATTGATTTGCAGTAGAAAGTAGAATGCATGTTGATGACAGTCACGGTTAATAAGTGAATTCGTTCCAAGTTCTTGCTATAAGTTCTCAATTACAAGCCCTTAATATTCAAATATTGGATCATTGAGGAAAACTAATATTTTTAATCAATGTTTTGTTCTATTTTTTCCAATTCTGTTATTGTCAATTATATGTTTTTATTTACATCTTACGTTTTTATTTATTTTTTTCTTTGCAGCGTGAAGATTCAGTGGAATCAGTAGATGGGAAAGGTCAGTAATTTGGAGGACAGGAAGTTCATTTATGACCTTTGCCCTAAGTCAAAGTTCTAATGTGGCTATATGTTATTGATGAGGAATATGTTATATTATGCAATTTAGTTCTGTCTGTCAATTACGATAGGTCCATTCTCTCTCAGTGTTTTCCTTCAAAAGCTTTTATGCAGCAGTAACCTCATCATATGACCGGCGATGTTGGTACATTCACGTGATAATAGGGAGCTTTCGATTTTTTGGACGACGCGACGCTAGAACGGAATCACTCATGCGTGACCGTCCTACCTGGCGTCCTACGTTCTCTGCATACGTAGATTTGGCCAAATTGCATTCTAGAATCTGCTCGACAAGGTGACCCTAACGTTCTCGCATGCGCAGATGACTTTTAGTGGCGTCATTACGTTCTACCTCCTACCGTCGTCGTGCAATCGAAAGCTCCTTAATAGCTATTTTATAGGGGCGGTAGCTTAAGTAACTACAGTCGCAGTTCATAATCATTCATTAACTAGATTTTCCCTTACTGATACGCTTCTACAGGTACAACCCTTGCTGAAAGTGCCAGCGCTTATGAAGAAGCAAGGAAGAACCAGCAACTGAAATTAGATGAAGTACCAAAAGTAAATGGTGAAGAGGATGAAGAAAATGTTTTACAGGTAAACTAAAAACAATACTGTTCATTTGTTTCCCTCCATATCCAACAGCAAAACTGATGAGAATATTTAAATCTGGACATATACGATCTGTATCAGATATTTTATCTGTCAGGTTTAACAACGTTTGATCAAACATTTTCTGATGAAGTATAGTATGATCCCGGCTTCAAGCATAGTGGTTGGGACTTTGCTTTAGATTGAAGTAACACAATTTGTTTGTTCAGATATTTCTAAAATAAATATGCAAGAACGAGGCGTGTTCTAACAGTTTTGGCAGGGAACAAACATTAGTGTTTGCCTGGTTGATGAATATCACATTTGTATTAATGTGCTCTTGCATGGCTGTACATTTGTTTATTTAGCAAGACTACTAATAAGCATAATACTTACTAGTGATTTAATTCTGTTTTAATAATGAATTACACCAAAAACATTTATTATTTTTATTTATTAAAAAATGATAATGATGATGATAATGAATTAGATATTATTTGTGTAATTAACAAGTTTAAATAAAAGTGGTAATGATGAGTATTTAAAATACTACATACAGCATTGAATTTCCACTTTTTGTTTACAGGCCCAGTGTAAGCTATATCTATTTGATAGCAGTACACAATCATGGCTCGAAAAGGGGCGTGGCCTGCTACGTTTAAATGACAAGACACAAATGTATGGCTCACATTTCCACTCAAGGCTAGGTAAGTTCTAATTAGAAATTTGAAAATCAAAGTGAATAATCAAAGGCCCTGTCCAAAATTTCTTTGACAACAAAGTGCTGTATACCCAAATATAGTCATGATGTGCCTATATATGGTCATGATGACATCACATCATGACTATATTTAGGCATGTCACATGTTTTTATCAAATAAAATTTGATAGTCTGAACGCCCAGTTTTTCCTGACTGTATTTGACCTAACTGTCTACGCAAGTCATTAATGCATTGTATCCACTCCTGTATATTATGACAAATGTAACAAACTTTGAACTTTAAGGTCATTCATAGAGGTCTGTCTGCTACATGGGACAATAGGAAATGTTGTGTCTTTTTGGAAGCTGATAAACGTTTTTAATATTTTAAACGAACATTTTAAATGTTTAAAAAAATTCATCGGTTTTCAATTAGGTATCAGATATGAACATTTTAAACACGTGAACATTTTAAACAAGTAAGCATTTTAAAGTTAATTCATTTTTTAAAGTTTTACTACTCGAATTATATATTTTACATTCTTTATTATTCTAGTTGAAATTTTCCTGGCTGGAAAATCATAATTTAAATTGTGATTATGCTAAATACTGTTTGTTTCTTTATGATAATATTTATTTATTATAGTGATGCGAACACAAGGTAGTTTACGAGTTATTCTCAATACAAAAGTTTGGGCAAATATGACGGTGGATAAAGCCAACCCAAAGAGCATCAGAGTTACAGCAATGGATTCAGAGAGCAAGATCAGAGTATTTCTCATTGTGGTCAGTATATTCAAAAGAGTGTTATAGATCCTGGTGACAGTGATAATGACAATGACAACAACGATGGTGACAGTGGGGTTTATGGTGATACTAGTGATGATGATAGTGGTGGTGGTGGTTGGGATGATGCTGGGGGTTGTGAAATGTAATGACGTTGGTGGTAATAATGATAATGCTGTTGGCTGTTGTGGTGTTAATGGTGATCCTGTTTGTTATGGTGATGCTGGTGGTTTTATTGTGTGGTGATGGTGCTGGTGGTTATGGTCATGATGGTGGTGATGGTGTAATGATGGTGGTGGTTATAGTGATGCTTGGGGATGGATGTGTGGTGATTTTAGGAGTGGTTATAGTGCTAGTAGTTGTGATGCTGGTGTGTTGTAGTTGTGGTGATGTTGGTGGTTGTGGTAATAGTGATAGTTGTGGTAATAGTGATAGTTGTGGTAATGGTGGTGGTTGAGAGGTGATGTTGGTTATGCTTGTGGTTGGGTGGTTCAATGATGTTGGTGGTGGTTATGGTGATGCTTGGTTGGATGGTGTGGTGATTTTAGTAGTAGTTATGCTGGTAGTAGTTGTGAAGCTGGTGGCTGTGGTTCTGGTGGTGGTGGTGGTTGTGGTGGTAGTGCAGGTATGTTGGTTGTTGGGTTCTGTGGGGATGGTGGTTGTTGGGTTCTGTGGGGATGGTGGTAGTGATGGTGATGATGCTACTGGTTGTGTTGCTATGTTGAATGTGATGACTGATGATGCTGATATTTGGGTGGTGTAGTAATATGTTGGTTGTGGTGATAGTGGTGATCTTTGTGGCTGTAATGGTGTTGATGATGGTTGGTGTTGCAACACTGATGGTTATGGTCTAATCTATAATTATAGCTCATGATTTTGTTTGTCAAACAGACGGAACCCAATCATGCTGATCAAATCTACACGGCCATTGATCATCGTGTGCAAGCATTAAGGTATGCAGAAATAAAAAAAAAACAAGAGCAAGAAACAGCAAAGAATGAGAAACAACCGCAGGAGGAAACTACCGAGGAAAAGGGAGAACCAGAAGAAAAACCTCACTCTGATGCAGGTAATGCAAATACATCTACACAATACACAATGGAATAACCCATTAAATATTCATTTCGCATAAACTGTGAGCTGTACAAAGTCTATGTTGAATCTCATAATTTTTTATTGCTATTTCGGCTGCTCAAATTGTAGTTCAATCGGTTTTGATTAATTGCTGATTGTTAAACATTTCTTTTTATTTATTAATTTTTTAAGGTAACAGTGATGAAAAAGAAAGCCGAGGCAGTGATGAAAGCAGTCCGTCTCCCCCTGAGCCACCAGAATAAAACCTCCATTCCCACCGACCAGCCAAAGTCAACGAGCAACATTGCGGAATAGTTTTACCTGGGTATCTACCATGACCAAGATTGGCTATTCTTTGGGATGTAATTACCCACACTATCATATTTTATGTGACAAGTAACTGTGATATGTCCATATTTGGGTGTAATATGACATCATAATGCCCTTGTCCGTATAAGGGCATATCACATACAATTTGATAATGTGGATGGAGATTCATACTCTAAAATGCTAAAGGATACTGAGATAGCTGAAATAATTGATACCTTTGCTTTCATGTGGTTTTTTTTTTTTTTTCCTTTTCCCATTGAAGTCCTTGAATGCATTAGAGATGCGTATGTTTATTAAACGCAAGCTGCCTAGTCCTCCTTTGTGTCGTCTGCTATCCTACTTGTGTCGTCTGCTATCCTACTTGTGTCGTCTGCTATCCTACTTGTGTCGTCTGCTATCCTACCTCATCCTGCAGAAAGTATTGAATTCTTTTCTCAAGTATTTTATTAATTTCTTCCTGCTTTCTTATAAAAAGAAAATTCCAATTTAGGCATTTTAGAATAGTTTTCGATTTGTAAATGGAAAGGTTTTACAAAAATGTTGCTTATTAAAAAATACCATAATTTAGTTATTTTCAACCTGTGTTGTTGTTTAACAGAAGCTTCATAATCGCAATGCAATGTTAAAAAAAATGCATAAATATGTTTGGTATGGTTAGGTTTGTATTTGATGTACCAACGATGAAATATATCCAACAATTTTTGCATAAAAGTATCAAGATTAACATTATAATATACAAATAATTAATTTTTTTTTAGAAGAATATTTTCATGAGTTAAAAGATGGACAGTTCCATTCAATGGGGCGCAGCTGAGTTAAATGGAACTGTCAATCTTTCAACGAATGAAAATATTCTTTCTATTGCGCAAATAAAAAACATTAATTATTTGTTTTTTAACAGACCTAAAATAGATTCTTTTCATTTGATATTTTATGAAAAAAAATATAATTTTTTTTGAATGGATATTCTTGTCATTTGATAACTTATTTTTTAAAAACCTACACTTTTTCTAAATCGAACAGTCCAGCATCTTTTTAACTAATCAAAAAATTGTATTAGGTTGCAGTCTGATCGTATCTAGGCACCATGCAATGGAGCGAAACAGATAGAACAAAAATTACATGGATGGAAGTAAAAATGCAAGGTGGAACTAAATGTCTATGATGAATGACGGAATGGGGTTAATAACCAATGTCGCGTGATATAAAATCCACCAATCAAATGACAAGGATCTATTTAAGTGTGTTATATATAATTGAGAATATTTTATCATTAGATCTTTAAGTAGCCAAACCATAATTTTGATCTTTGATTGAGACAAATATTCATCTAAATTATTTAATGGTTGTCTTATATTAAAATCGATTATTAATGTTTCAGAAGTGGATTTGCTAATAGCATGAAGCTGAGCTCTTCTCATATGGAGCGTATACACTTAAGTAAATAAGTGTAAACTTAAAACTGTGTTTAAATTTATCATCTACTCTTTGTAGTCCTGTATTGATATTTTTTGTCTTAGTCTGTACTGTAATCTTTAAAAAAAGAATTTAAATTCTGACCAGCATTTTATAATTGATTACAATACTTTGTAGTTTTGGGAATTTAACATTTTTTATCGAAATATGAAGTAAGTACTTTTGCCAGGTGCTGGCCAGAAGCTTCTTGACTATATCCATCAAATGGTGTTAAACGCATAAGAGTGCAAACATTTGCTAAACAGTGGACTTAAATTGTGATCAAATTATAGGTTTTTGTGAGATTATACGAACTGTTTACTAATACTGTACCTGTTTCATATGACAGAAGTGTACTAAATGTTGTAACAAATTGTACCGCGTATGTTTTTCCTGTCAATGATGTTCAGGTCGTGAGAATGCATATTCTAGTAAGAATACCAAAGCCTGGTTCTCATGAGAGACCTAGTATCCTGGTCGGGAGCTAACCGTTAACACCTGAGTGAGAATGCCCAATCGGTTAGCGCTAACACATTTACAATTTCCAGTTTCTTATTGGCCAGTGATTCAATCATCATATTCTTGGTATCTGGATCGGGATCTTCTTGCATGGACGCACGGCAGCTAACAGTTAGCTTAGTGTGAGAAAAAAATCAGACCTCACGTAGGCCTGTAAAGTTCCCAAGATATTTAGAAAGAATTTGAGTGCATGGTACCAGAGGGCAGCCTATCTTTCACTACGTTGTTGCACATATCTTCACTGTGTGTGTATACCGACTTTCAACAGGGTTTGTATTTAGTCATGTGAAAGCGCCATATCTCGGTAGGAGTGAACTTCCATAATAGATATTCCTGTTAATGTTTAGTACATTTCCTGTAGCATGAAACAGGTATAATTTTTGCTTTACAGCAAAAAACAGTTATGCAAATTTAGTAATTGGTTGACATTGGTTACAGTAGATTTTACTCGGTTGGAAGCACATTATTTATTCTAATTTAGAGCTAAATTTCATTCCTAAAGGTTGTGATTGTCTTTAGACACCCTCATTTGCATATTGAAATTATGCAAATGATTAGATTTCCAATTGATCATGCTCAACAGGTCGTGAGTATTATAGCAGAACTTTGTATTTATCAATAGTTTTGATGCACTTTTACAATTCAAGCAGGTGTCTCATTTGAATATGGAATTGATATGTAAATTATTAAGGCGTGAGTACAACGTAAACCTGTGTTTTCAAAATACATTAAAAAAAACAGACATTTTTCTTGCTTATTATTATGTTTTATATCTTTTTGAAACTTTGTTAAATAATGTTAATAAACACATTAGGGAGCTTTCGGTTGCACAGCGCGGTAGTTCGTACAACGTAATGTCATCACTAAGAAGTAATCTGCGCATGCGTGAACTTTAATTTCTCGTCGCGTGGATTTTAGGACGCAATTTGACCAAATATCTACGTTATGCAGAGAATGTAGGACAGATCACGCATAACTGAATCCGTTCTAGTGTCACATCGTCGCCCAAATCAAAAGCTCCTAAATATCATCAAATGTACAGAATATATTGAGGGGTTTTTTATCCATAAAATTTGATGTCCAACGCAAATGTGTCCATTTTTAAAGTGTAATAACAACAAAATGGCACATAAAAAACCATTGTAAAATTTGTTATCACGTTTAATCTTGACTTTTGCAATATAACATATTCTAATTTTCACCTCCTAATTAGTGTTAAAAATATTATTTTTGCTATTGTCTTATTACTGTTATAACTATTACTATCAAACAAAAATGTACTATTATTTTATTATTGTTAATAATAATAATAATATAACATAGTGTGGTGTGAGTAGCAAATCAGGTGACGGTAAGCAGGTAATTATTATTAGTCATAATTAAAATGAATTTCTTTTTATAAGAGTATTTTTAGTTGAGGATTGTATCTGTTTCTCACTCGCTTTTCCAACAAGCATATGTTCTGTTGCATTGGACAATAAATGTTGGTCTTAGATTGGATAAAAATATTAAGAATTGGCTCACAAAACCCAGGCACTAGAAAATTAGGCACAACATGTTCTACAAGGTTATTCGTACCTAGAATGTGGTATAAAAGAATGAAGCTTTCTGGGGTGTCTCTTAACTGATCAATCTGTGTTATATTTAGGACTGGAGGTGTCCAACAAACAGGCAAGCTTTCGGACGTTTACGTTGTGTTCTGGTACAAAATATAAAATTGAGGGCTTGGCAGAATGGCTTATTGGTGAATCTTGGAGGTACATAAGGCACCCCCCTCTCCCGCCCCGAAAAAGAAATCTTGCCACCACACTAGAAATGTTTGAAGCAAAGAAGTTATGCTGAAATGTTTAAAAATCATCTTATTTTGCGAGTTATCACTCCCTTCCCCACCCACCTGGCCACCCAGTTATTCATCAATTCCCCCACCACTTCGCATTTCCGCCCCCATCATCCCCCTTTCCCATTTCTAGACTCATAGGTACACTAATGTTGCAGACAGGCTATTGAACTTAATAATTTAATTTAATCTGCTCTAGATTTACGGTACAAACTTGTTGTAGTGCTAATTTCTGTGATACTAATTATTTATATAACTACTGTATTACCATATTTACTTTTATGATGTTGTGGTTTTTGTTTTATTTTTCATAATGTTTGTTGATAAATGCTAGGATATGAAACTATCGGCCAGAAAAAAAAAAAAAACTTAAACACCAGTAGGAAAAAATAGAAAAATAAACACTTTACCGTATTAGGAGGATGGTGTAGGAAACCGTAGTACTGTACCTCTATACATTTGACAATACACCTATTATGAAATGGTTTGTTCCATTTTTGTGGCGTTTATTCCTAGTAGTGTTTTGTCCTACTGTCCACCAGATTATGGGTCATGACATTGTTTAATTCCCTAGACTCCCATAATGTTATACTATCCAGAGGTACAATTGGGTGGGGTTTCTGAGTAAGCCATGAAACGTTGAAACGAAAATCGATGTTCGCAAAATTAGGTATTCATTAATATCCATAATCTATTAATAATTTGCATATTGTTTTTTATTTTGAAAATGATTCAAGATACTATGATTTTTCTATTTATTTTCAGATTATTTTCAATTATCTGTGATGAGTACTTGTCAATTTTAAGTACAGTAGTATTTAAACAGAATCTCGAATTGTTAATTGTGTTTTATCTAAGCTGACTCAATTGACAAATTATGCTGTTAATTTGAAATAAATGTTCCTGGATATTTCTATTTCCGTCTTCTGTATTTATTAATTCAACAACCAACGTAACTTTATTTCAATATGATAGCCCAGACACGGCAAAAATTTGTTCTTCCATTGGGCCGTTCATAAAATACAAACTGTTAAAAATACAATCATAATATTTGAAAAACAATCAACCGCGTTAAGATTGAGCAATACAAAATTTCATCATTGAAATCAGTTTATTTGAAAATAATAACATTGAATTAAATTTCTTAAGATTGTTATGTGTTGTTGGCTTTCCGCCGAGAGTGTATTCCACATAAACGCTCCTGTATATGAGATCATCTCTTGTTAAATTCGATGTTACTACATAAATGAATTTTAATTATAATATCATGGATATGACGACGAAGCTATATCTCTTTTACACATTGTCGAAACATACCATGCAAGTATCCTGGAAGGAAGTTAAAGTTATAGAGTTGCATACATAAGAATTGCAACATGGTCAACTAATATCAATTAACAAGGATTTGTATATGTGCTAATATACCCGGCACAGAATGCAGTGATAATCTTGTCTTTTGACATTATTGTAGAATATTTTTGAGTACTGTTTGACTGAGTGTAAATTCTGGCAGCGAGAGGAAGCTGGAAAGTTAAGGTTGAATAAATATGAACCCAAAGAAAACAAAGTTGAGAAATGCTCATAATTATGTCACCAGGAATCTAGGATCCGGTAGACACAGTTGAAAGATTCCAATATCTTGGAGCTGTTGTAACAAAAGAAATGGGAATTGGCGACATGAACAACAGAATCACCAAAGCTAAGGCTTCATATCATTAAACTTAAGAAGTGCATTGTACTACATGGAAGTGAAACGTGAAAAATTACAAAAGAAGAAAATGATATAAAATGTATTCCAAAATAGATGTCTGATGGACATCAAATAACAAATTAGAAGTTCTCATAAACGGAAGAATATTAGAACAGGTCAAAGCTCAATTCGATATCTTGTTGCAATACTAGATGTCAAACTAAGTTGGAATGAACACATTGCGCATTTGACCAATCACTAGGCTTCAAAGTTACATGCTTATGTAAACTTGGTAATGTTCTAAATCGAAACATTTTAGAAACTCTGTAGAAAACTACAATCCTACATTGTCTTGACTGGATGTTCAAATTAAATGTTTTTTCTGACCCCCAACACTGAAAATTTGCCAAAATTATGCCTATTTTCAATCAGCTATAGCTTCTTAGGATAACAGGTGACCCCCAATTTTCATTACATATTCTGAAAGCACTTGAGTTGTAGATATGATTTTATAGATCATTTTGGCTGACCGGACCTTTGTGACGTCATTATATCCGTCTGAATTCAATAAATGCGTATTTTGTCTACGACGTCATTTTCTAAAATAGGCATTTGAGCGTATCTCGCTCGGTATGTTATAGCTAAAACAATTTCTTTTTCGGAAGTGTGCCCTTCATTCTTCATTTTGATGACGTCATCATGGACAAAATGAATTATTTTTGGACCCCTCATGTTTCTTTCTTCAAATCTGTGCGACAGAGGGCGGCAGAATGTATTTCGATGCTATCAGACTGATATTATGACGGGAAAAATTCGTGTGGCACTACCGACTCTGTGAAATTCCAGACAGAGGACGGCAGACTGTATTTCGAGGCTATCAAATTGAATATACAGTACTTCATATGAAGTGAAAATTTGTGTGGCATTACCAACAGGCGTTTTTAATTAAATGACACTTGACAAGGTTCAATTTCGTGTGCCATTACCGTCAACATGCACGCCATGATGTGCACGTACGCGTGCGTAAAACTTAAAATTCTCAAAATTACTCTTTAGTTAGCGCATTTTAGGACATTTTGAGCGTTCATAATTTTTTCATTTCGCGTCGCAAGTGTCAAAGTTCAAATGTCCAGCGGATCACCACCTAACTCGTTATCAGTGACGAGTTCAAGTCTAGTTATTATTATTATTATTATTATTAGGCCTATTATTATTATTATTATTATTATTATTATTATTATTATTATGTTTGTAATGCGGACTTTATTTCATAAGACTATTCAGAAGAACATGATCCGTCCGTAGAAAATATGCTACCCTTTTGCCCATGTAGGCTAGTTTAAATTTTCCTAGTAAAGTATGTAATTCCTATGCCGACTCAATTCATATTTATTTTACTGCTTCATTTTTTTAATACTGACATAAGACTTTAAATGTGAGGCTTGTAACCAGATCATATAAGTACCAGGTCATATAAGATGGAATAACTTCTGTGCTGCAAGTAATTTTGACTTCGATGCTCAGTGAAGCTTTTATTATTTATGGCTGCGTTCACACTTGTTGTTATTACACTTTCATTACAATTAATACAATAGTAGAAATACAAGTATTTCAGCACAGTTACATTTTATTTAAATATAACTAGCGATTTGAAAGACTAAAATAAAAATGTTGATACATTTGAATTGATGTGTCATAGACCTATCATATTTATAATAGTTATTTCTTATTTTGTTTCAACTTATTAAATTCAATAATACTGATTTTGTTCCTAGACATCTTCCAACAACCAAATATACTACAGTGGAAGATACACCGAACAACAAACGACTTGTTGATAACACAAACAAACAGAGTAATGTAAGCATATACCAAGTTTTAAAGAAAACCAATATAACTAGAACATACATTTCCTCAAGGAAGGTTTTCGAGCATTGCACTGTGTTTCGATTGTACACTGCAACAAGAAATGTATATGTGTGGCATTGACCTGCCCCCCCCCCCACTTTCATCAACATGTCAATTTTATTCAAATTTTTGTTACATTTTGTCTTCTGGATCTAGTTATTGTTGTAGTATGGAGGGCTAACATTGCCCATTTCTCATTTGAAATACCTACGTTCGGGGTGCGATTGATAATTAATGAGTGATTGTGATTTTTTTTTAGATGTCTGTTGAACAGACTTTCTGTTAATGATTGATGAGGCCCAATAGTACGGGAAACACGATTTACCACTCTTTCCAGTCGTTTTTTATTCTTCTCCGAAGTTTCATAACCACACTAAAAACGATACCTTTCAGGACACTCTCCATCACCGATCTAGAAAAACTTCCCAAAATGATCTAAGTCTGCGCAAGAAAAACGGGCGCTGTTGTCCTTTCATTTATATATCATCTGGGGCGAATGCAGGATTTGGCAGTAGGGGGTGCGTGCAAAAATGTAATGAATAGTACCTGTAGATGGCCGGAAATGACAATTTTATACAGTAAGATTCATCATCACATCACCATTATATAGTCAAAAGTATCAGCGATTTTCGGCAACCACATGTACAGAGATCTAATTTGTATGTGAATGTACACATAAAACTGTATACTTAGATGGCCGGAAATAACACTTTTATACTGTACAGTAAAATTCACAATTATCACACCATCATTATTAGTCTAGATGAAGCGCCAGAAAATTTCTTATGATCTTTAATCAGGGATTTTTGGCAACAACAGAGAACTTATTAATACGAGTGATGAACCATAGAAAATATAACTAAAGAAATACTTTCTTTGATGTATTTAATATCTGTCTCTTATACACATCTAGATGTGTATAAGAGACAGCGTTGAAACGAAAATCGATGTTCGCAAAATTAGGTATTCATTAATATCCATAATCTATTAATAATTTGCATATTGTTTTTTATTTTGAAAATGATTCAAGATACTATGATTTTTCTATTTATTTTCAGATTATTTTCAATTATCTGTGATGAGTACTTGTCAATTTTAAGTACAGTAGTATTTAAACAGAATCTCGAATTGTTAATTGTGTTTTATCTAAGCTGACTCAATTGACAAATTATGCTGTTAATTTGAAATAAATGTTCCTGGATATTTCTATTTCCGTCTTCTGTATTTATTAATTCAACAACCAACGTAACTTTATTTCAATATGATAGCCCAGACACGGCAAAAATTTGTTCTTCCATTGGGCCGTTCATAAAATACAAACTGTTAAAAATACAATCATAATATTTGAAAAACAATCAACCGCGTTAAGATTGAGCAATACAAAATTTCATCATTGAAATCAGTTTATTTGAAAATAATAACATTGAATTAAATTTCTTAAGATTGTTATGTTTTGTTGGCTTTCCGCCGAGAGTGTATTCCACATAAACGCTCCTGTATATGAGATCATCTCTTGTTAAATTCCTGTCTCTTATACACATCTTGTGGTGTGAGTAGCAAATTGTAATGCGGACTTTATTTCATAAGACTATTCAGAAGAACATGATCCGTCCGTAGAAAATATGCTACCCTTTTACCCATATAGGCTAATTTAAAATTTCCTAGTAAAGTATATAATTCCTATGCCGACTCAATTCATATTTATTTTACTGTTTCATTTACTGTTTCACATCTTCCCACAACCAAATATACTACAGTGGAAGATACACCGAACAACAAACGACTTGTTGATAACACAAAGAAACAGAGTAATGTAAGCATATTTAAAGAAAACCAATATAACTAGAACATACATTATTCCTCAATGAAGGTTTTCGAGCATTGCACTGTGTTTCGATTGTACACTGCAACAAGAAATGTATATGTGTGGCATTGACCCCCCCCCCCCCACTTTCATCAACATGTCAATTTTATTCAAATTTTTGTTACATTTTTTCTTCTGGATCTAGTTACTGTTGTAGTATGGAGGGCTAACATTGCCCATTTCTCATTTGAAATACCTACGTTCGGGGTGCGATTGATAATTAATGAGTGATTGTGATTTTTTTTTTTTTTAGATGTCTGTTGAACAGACTTTCTGTTAATGATTGATGAGGCCCAATAGTACGGGAAACACGATTTACCACTCTTTCCAGTCGTTCTTTATTCTTCTCCGAAGTTTCATAACCACACTAAAAACGATACATTTCAGGACACTCTCCATCACCGATCTAGAAAAACTTCCCAAAATGATCTAAGTCTGCGCAAGAAAAACAGGCGCTGTTGTCCTTTCATTTATATATCATCTGGGGCGGATGCAGGATTTAGCAGTAGGGGGTGCGTGCAAAAATGTAATGAATAGTACCTGTAGATGGCCGGAAATGACAATTTTATACAGTAAGATTCATCATCACATCACCATTGTATAGTCAAAAGTATCAGCGATTTTCGGCAACCACAGAGATCTAATTTGTATGTGAATGTACACATAAAACTGTACACTTAGATGGCCGGAAATAACACTTTTATACTGTACAGTAAAATTCACAATTATCACACCATCATTATTAGTCTAGATGAAGCGCCAGAAAATTTCTTATGATCTTTAATCAGGGAATTTTGGCAACAACAGAGAACTTATTAATACGAGTGATGAACCATAGAAAATATAACTAAAGAAATACTTTCTTTGATGTATTTAATATATTCGACCTACCTCAAAGCCGTGCGGCCAATCATGGTTGTGGGGCTGAGAGGGAGAAAATTTGTGGAAATAGTACCTCAAGATGGCCGGAAATGACACTTTTAAATAGTAAAATTCGTCATTATCACATCACCACAATATAGTTAAAATGAATCGCCAACAAATTCTCATGATCTTTTATCAGCCATTTTCGGCAACCATAGAGATCTATTGGTATGTGATGTACGTTACCATAGAAATTAAAACTTTGTCTTTGATGTATATAGGCCTACTTCAAATTTGGGGAAATTGTACCTCTAGATTGCCGGACATGACACATAGTAAAATTTATCATCATCGATCTAATTAATCGCTGTGATGTACCATAGAAAATAGGCTACTACTCCCGTGTGCCGAAACCCAATCTTATCTTTGCACGCTTTTCTCATACTTCTCAAATTATAATAAAGGCACGCGCACTCGACTCGAGTATTATAGGCCTAGGTAATTCAGATGTTTGTGGGCAGAGATACAGGTATCTTGCTATAAAATAAGATGTAGGCCTTCTCTAGCTGTCTAGGCTATAACAGCGCTCTTTCATTAAAACCTGGGTCATTTATGCACTTATGTCAACAATTTTCAGGCATATCTTGCTCACGAAAAGTGAGGGGACCAACCCTTCCTCTTAAAAATATGAGGGGACGTTTAAAGGGGTGGCACCAGCGGGGGGGGGAGAAAGTTCCCCCCCCCCCACTCTTCGGGGAGAGAAACCGCAATTCGTCGGAGAGAAAAAATTATAAGTAGGCCTATTTTGTACATAGGCATATTAGTAGACTCTAAAATCGATTAAAATAGCCTTTGTCAAAATTCCGAAGCCCCTAGACCACTTTCGAGGCATTTAAAGCGAGCTCGGCCACGCCCACTTCCGTCGGGGACATTTTTCCCCTCGTCAGGGACATCAGCCACCCCGTCGGGAGTGCATTTTTTACTATCTTTTGGTCTAGTTATGCCTGTTCGACTTCCGACTCACTTTGGGTTTTATTGTTGTTCCTCTACTACTGCTGTAGTGCGTGACCAATCGAGAAGGCGGAAACCAAACCCACTTTTTATAGCAAACTACGTAGTACTTTTGAAGAAGCCAGGCAGAGCGAACATTGTAGGGTCTCTTCGGAACTAACTGAAGTTTATTGTCTCTGAAGTGCGTTTACTTTGCAGTTTTATTCAAAATGAACCCACCATGTGCTAGGTGTAATAAAACTGTATATCCTATGGAGAAAATGTCTGTGTTAGACAAGGTAGGTCCTTGATGATGAGTATAATTGTCTTTTCTGCCTTGATGGGCAGGGCAGGCGTCGTCGCCTCCGCCATCCGAAATACTGAATTACGTCCTGTGTGAGCTACCTAATGAGTAATATGGAATTAAGAATATAATAGCTCTTTTTCTACCAACCTAGGCCGTGCCTAGGCATATAACGTTTTCAAATAATCACCATTTAATCTATTTATCGTTTGAACGTATATTCTATGCTTCATTTGTGCCTTATTATTAATGTAAGCTTAAGCTCGACAGCCAGTTCAGTGTTTTAGAAGCCTAGGCTAGGGCATTAGCAGGAAGTGAAAACCTTTCATTCCATCGATTGACCTCGGAGTGTGTAGACTAGACCACCACCTTTAGGATCGGGAAAGACTACTTAGGGCGGTGACTAAAGCAGTCGCTTATAACGAAGCGGAAAAAATGGAAAGTGTGTACACCCAAATCCGAAGTAAATAATACAATTATTATTGTTATTGTTAGGATATAATAATATACAGCGAACACTTCGTAGGGCGTGGCTCACCAGACTTTATTAAACAAATACTTTACTTAGACTACAGTGTGATACAATCATTGCTCATGCTTGTCTTGGCTAGGCCTACAGTACTTCCTGTAATATAGGACAGTAGTCGTAGAATCCTTTTTTTTTATTTTCCGAGGCTTTTAATTAGGATTAGATCCTTTTAAACCAAAAAGGTGGGGACAGATTCTCCTGAATAAAATAGTTACGTGGAATCGTAATTGCTGCATAATTGCATTGATAATATATTAAGATTTGGTCAAAGCCTAGTTTTCGACAAAATCTGCATGGCAGTCGGCTTTTATTTTGTACATTATGCTCGCACCTTGGTTGTAGCTGAGATGAGCACATTTTGGCCAGATTTCCCCCACGAAAGCAAAGTGGGTCGAGCTTCAATTAATAGGTTCCAAAAGTGGTCCCGAAAATTTTGACAATTCAGGGGTTTCAAAGGCTTATTAGATCGATATTAGAGTCCGCGCCCCCCCCCCCCC
>NW_022723069.1:406530-424652 GCF_011630105.1 Anneissia japonica
CCCCCCCCCCCCGCTGTCTCCACCCCTGGTGGGGTTCAGGTGCCTAGGGCCACGGTGGGGTCGGGGGCGAAGCCCCCGAAGCCAGAGCAGTTTTTGTGTTTAATGGGTCTATAATAATGTTATAACAGCAGTTTGGCCTATGTTTTGAAAAAGATCTATGTAATGACAAGGTGGTAATATAATAAAATTAGAAATTATTTTCTGAGAATTGGCATGTTTAAATCACACCGAAAGATATAAAAAAAAAGCTCATCGCATAATCAATATCAATATACACAACACGTTTATTATTATAAAAAAAAAAAAAAAGCTATTCTTCTTTTTCCTCCTCCTCTTCTTCTTCTACTACTTCTTCTTGACTCTCATAATAATAGTACTATTTTACTACATGGCTAAAAAAAGCACAAATACTGTCATTACTACTGATAGGGCCATCGTTAAATTAAGTCAGAGCCCAAAATATAGCATAATTCGAAATTATTATTTTAAGACTTTATAACATAATACATAGCCTACTGATTAATAATAGCTGAGATGCACATTTCTGAATTAATAATCGTTTTTAGTATATTTTACTGAATATTTATTGTCTACAAAATAAAACATGAATTACATGCATCTTTAGAAATACAATTTCTACAATATTATTCTTGTTTTTATGTAGATAAATGTTCGATAAATTCTTTCTTTCATAAAAAAAAAAACAAAAAAAACAAAAAAAAACAAAACAACGAAATTTAGCGTGTCTATTTTCATTCTAATCAATGGCGTTTGTAAACGTGCACGGACGTCATCTTCGAATCCCAGGACTTCCGACGATAAAGCTGGCCTGCCTGCCTAGGTCCGTCCCAGGCCAACCAATAATAATTAACAAAATGTATATTTTTAAATATAGGCCTATGGCGCATCCTGTACATGCACTTCAACTTTACATGCACTTCAACTTTTACAACAAAAGCCTAGGCCTAGTAGGCCTACCTGTAGTATGTTCTACTGTACTTAGGCCTATGCCTACACACACATCTAGATGTGTATAAGAGACAGACTTAACAGAGTAGGCCTACTTTACTACCTGTAGTAGACTGAAGTACAGTTGCATTGCTTGCTTGAATTATGGACTGGGTACGCAGGCCAACCCACATATCTTCTCGGTCTAAGCTAGTACCGCTATGCTTTTTCTAATATCTTTTTTCATACCATAATTACTAAATGATTACCATGTATCCCCTGAACGTAGGGAGGTTTTAAGCAGATCCTTTATCTCCGTCTTCTGTTCATCGAGGACAGACTACCAAATTCTATTTGACAAAAAAGTTTTGTATACCCATATTTAGTCACGAAGTACCTATATATGGTGATGATGTGATGTCATCATGACCATATTTAGGCATGTCACATGTTTTTTTGTTGTCAAAAAAATGTTGATTTCTGGACAAGGTTTAAGACTGTTACTTAATATGTACTGAAGGATATCATGGATTAGCGGCAGGAACTCGTTTTGTCTGTATTTCCTTCTGTTTTTGTCCATGTTTAGAAGTCATGCAGAACTGTACTTATTATGTATTCGCAATGATTCATGAATAATTAGGTGGGTTAGCCAGAGAGCTACTGCATTGGTGGATTCAGGGGGAGAGCCCTCCCCCCACTCCCAAAATAATTTTTTTTAACAGGAGGAAAAAGAAAGTTATATACTCAAATTTTTTTAATTCTGAGAGTGCCATTTCCAACCATAATCATAAATTTTTCTCCTCAGCTGAGGTGGTGAAGACACTTCATCTGTAGACACTTTATCCTCAGTTTTAACATTGCTTTTTACAAATGATCGGTGTCAGGCTATAAAAAACATGGCGTTTTCAAGTCAAAAATGTTTGGTTTGGGGGCTGTACACTACTGATACTATAACTACTAGGGCTTTTAAGATTCAAATATTCCTGTCTATTTGTATTACTTGTATGAATATAAGGGCTAAATTTATTTGTTTGTTCTTTCCAGGTTTGGCATAAAGGGTGCTTTCAATGCGAAACATGTGGCCTGAAGCTGACATTGAAGACCTACAAAGGTTATTCAAAAAAGCCATATTGTAACACGTAAGTTTGTTGTTGTCTGTTGTTGACATTCAATCTTCCATGACATTTTCTAACTCACTGCACTCATGAATATTCATTATTTTGTATAATGTATGCAAGTTTAATAATTTATTTGCATGCTAAGAAATAGTTATTTTTTAATAAGCATTCCATGTCAGTAATACATGGTTATTGGATTGCTAATTATAACTTGTTATATTTCAAATCTATTTGGA
This sequence comes from Anneissia japonica, assembly GCF_011630105.1. NCBI lineage: Eukaryota > Metazoa > Echinodermata > Crinoidea > Comatulida > Comatulidae > Anneissia > Anneissia japonica. The sequence goes on from NW_022723069.1 coordinate 408,833, forward strand.
AATGTTTCAATCATGAAATAGAATATTTAATTAATTGGTACTGATTAATATTTTTTTTTTTTAGTCATTATCCAACAACCAAATTTACACAAGTGGCAGACACACCTGAAAACAAACGCCTTGCTCAGCAATCAAAGAATCAAAGCCAGGTATGCATACAAAACATTTTGAAAGAAAATCAAAAGTGTCATTTATCAAGGATGGATTTTCAAGTATTGCACTGTGTTTTAATGGTACAACAAGTTCTTGTTGCAGCGTGTCTCAGAGTACGTTGCAACAGCGCCAGAACCAAATAGAGAGAGCAGCTTAGCTGGTGGTAGCCACTGTTTGCTGAACCGTGGAGATCTCTAGGTCTCCAGTTCAATTCCCATCGCTGCCTCTCCTTGTATTTCAGCTGGAGGGCTGAAATGCAAGTTATAGCGTACCATCTTTCGGATGAGACGTTTAAGCTGTTGGTCCCGTGTACATTATGGCCGATATGCATTTTAAAGTACGCAGTACACTAGGGTATTGTTTCCCGGTGTACTGCCCAATCACCACCAGGAGGACTCCACTGGAAATAAGTCTTCTTCAGACTTTTATGGGTTGTCTTTGGTGTTTACCAAAAATAAATTCTGTAATGAGAAATGGAACAAATTCAGAAAGACAAAGTTAAATTTATATGGTATAACCGTGTGTTTAGTGAGGGCTCACTGAATGTCCATCGCTTCCTTAATTTTAAGAAGCTGTGTTATGGGTGGAGATTTGTAGTATACAAGGGCGTAAAAACTACAGAAAAATATCTGATTTTGGGCGCATAAGGTCATTAATAGGCTAACATAAACATACATACGTCATTTGTACGTTATCGTCTAGGTGTATCTTCCGCGAACTAGCAGCTGTTGAGTTGTGATTCTACAATGTACAGTATAACAAAGAAGTTATAAATGCTAGAATATTACCCCGATTTTGACGAGTATACTCGTCCCTGGCACCCTCAGCAATACCCTGTGGGCGAGTATACTCGTCGTTGGCAGCCAAAGTGTTAAGGGCTTTAGGCTTAAGCCAGGCTTGTACTTCACCATCTGATTACCATAATTATTAGAATGTCCACAACGTATTCCTAACCTTCAGAGGTGGGGATAGTTAGCTTCCATCGATCTACAGATAAGTCTGTCTGACATCAGTGGGTTTGCGAGTGCCCCTTTTGCAACCCTGGATGCAGTTGCTACAGAGTGGGATATATTTCATTCATATATGTACATACTGTATGTATGTATGTATACAGTATGTAAGATTTATATGGGGTAATAATGTGAGAATGTTGTACTGTATAGAGGGGTAAGTGTGAATAAATTCTTATTCTATAATATTTAATTTTGTCTTTCTCTAGATCAGTTACACAAGTCAGAGTAAGAAAGCTGTCCGTAAGTTTTAACAAATTTATTTGCTTATCAATGAAGCCTATCGCTCATTTTAGAGTGAGGGTATTTTTTAATTAATTAAAATATAAATGATTAATATATATATATATATTCCTGGCACTTTTTTGATTGGTTAGTTGTCAAGTTTGATTGACATTCAGGATTGTTCAATTGAATACTGTATAAAAAGCATTCAATCTGTTACTCAACTGTTTACATCGCAAGTATACAGTACTTCTAACAACTGCAAGATAGCACCTTCATCAATGACCAAAGGTCGCCATCTATCCTTTTTACCCTTCATACATTGTAAATAATTTCTTTTATCTTCGCCTAGATGCTTTGTACGCAGACCGATCAAATTTACTTTGAAAAAAAAAATTATTTTTATTTATTTCATCCTCTGACAATCTTTCAAAACTTCAGTCTTCTGATCGAAGTATATAGAACTGATTGCTGTTAGCCTTGTTCAGACAGCCTTCCACAACAGACGAACAAATATATGTGCATGTTACGTAGGACAAGTTTGCACACGATGCTTACCCAGAGCATTGTCCTTTTTATATCAAAGTTAGTACAAAACTTAGAAGTAACTATGCAAATTTTCCGGAAGTGGTAATTGCCACTTTTGTTGTCTCGCTCAGCAGCACAAATTCTTGAAATTGTTAAACAATTATGAAAACATCGTGTCTACAAAGGTTTACACACTCAGGAAATGATGTTGTGGCACTGATTTGTAGGTAATTATCTTCTGAAAATATTTGGAGGTCATGATAAAAGCTCAGAAGCAAGTGCATACTACACAGCGCTGCTCTGTGCACGTATTCCATACATTCCTTGTGCACGCAAAAGTAGCACAATTTTTCATGAAATTTCTTTGAAGTGAATTGTCTATAAGAAGTTAACCCAAAGGTCAGGCACTACTTAGAGCTTACAAGAAGTACTGTAAATTGCTACTTTACTCTTAACTCATCTGAACATAACTATATATATATATATATACTATATATACTATATATATATATATACATACACGATATATATACATACACTGTATATATATATATATATATATATTATATATATACTATATACATACACGATATATATACATACACTGTATATATATATATATATATATATTATATATATACTATATACATACACGATATATATACATACACTGTATATATATATATATATATATATTATATATATACTATATACATACACGATATATATACATACACTGTATATATATATATATATATATATTATATATATACTATATACATACACGATATATATACATACACTGTATATATATATATATATATATATTATATATATACTATATACATACACGATATATATACATACACTGTATATATATATATATATATATATTATATATATACTATATACATACACGATATATATACATACACTGTATATATATATATATATATATATTATATATATACTAGTGGGAAACAATGGCTGGATCTCAGTAGAGATACAAAAATGATAAGCAACAGCTAAAAAGTAACCGTAAGTAAACAGCCAGAAATAGAACCAGAGCTTTTGGACAACACTAGTCCTTCCTCAGTGGCGAGTGGGTGAGGGTAGAAAAAGCTAGATGGTATAAAGTGAGAATTCCATGCAAGCATGATTGGAAACAATAGGCTGGGTGAGATTAGAATAAACAGCCTAAACAAGTAAACAGGAAGGCCAAAACTAAACTTTAGAGGCAAGCCTCAATAAATAAGCCAAATGATTTATCCAGAATAAATTGAAATGCCATTGGTTTAATTTGTTTTACTGGGAGAACATTCCTAATATTGAGTCCAAATGGTGTGGTTGTTTTAAGTAAAAGTTCCCAGTGATTCTCTTTATCTTTGCGATTTTTGTCGCTCCAACTGGCATTGTGGTCAATAGATAGATATATATGTATATATATACACTGTATAGATAGATAGATATATATAGAGAGAGAGAGAGAGCATGATGTAATCCATGTGTATTCCTTAGATACATAACTCAATGAAAAAGACGATGAGAAGACGTCTTGGTAGACTTGGAACACAAAATTTATTCAAAACATGGAAAAAATATGAAAAAATCTTGTGTTCCAAGTCTACCAAGTCCATCTCATCGTCTTTTTCACATAAAGCTTGATAGTGTCTGCAGAGTTTAATGCCCAAATTATTATGTGTACTTTTTCAGCATTACCTTCATCGCCGTCTTCAGCTCCTCCTCCAATCCGAGGATACCAACCACCAGAACCAGCATACCCACAGCCACCCCGGGAGCCCGACCCGGTTCCATACCAGCAACCGCTGCCCTCTATTGTTCATGAACCACTGCCTCCGGTGCCACCTCAATCCTCAAATCAGGTTAGCATAATAGTTTTTTAATAGGTTGAACTGTCATCTCTGAAGTTACCTTTTAAGAGGCGGGTCATGTATTAATATTCTGTTTCCTCTTAGAACCCCTTCCTTCAGAACACCCCTTTTCAGGGGACATGCCTATTAAAAAGACACTTTTCTGCGAAACAAAGGAAAATATTTTTTTATCTATTAAGGGGACACCCCTAAAAGGGGACAGGGACATTTTCTGTGTGTGCCAAATGATCAATCAATACATATTTAACCCATATTAATAGTAATGGTTGGAAACTTGTACTGTATAGCGCATAAATTACGTGATCGCTATGTGCTGTACAGAAAACAAAAAAACAAAATCTATTCTTGTGGGTCGTCTAATCTCTCTACTCATAAACCAATTTATAATGTCAACCACCTGGGGATTTCTTTTTCTTTGTTTTTCATCTACTGTTATATAGAATTCTAATCAATACCATAACATGCACTCTCATTTCTAAGTCGTTATTCATGATACATGCATCGAATAGAAAGCTCATTGTTTAAAAAAGAAAGATTTTGTCATAGCATTGCATCATGAAATAATATTGGGAACATGTATCGTTGTTTTGTGTATTTGCATTGCAAATTATTGCTATAAATTTGTTCTAATTTTACTCTTAATTCTTATGTCAATAAATATAAAATTACAAAAAATAAATATTTGTTGTATGAAAACATGCCAAAAACAATTTCACGTTTTTGGTTAGTGCACCCTGAATAGGAAACCACTATTCGGGAGACATCCCTATTAAGGGGACGCTTTTTTTGGTCCTGAAGGTGCGCTGTTAAATGGGGTTCTACTGTATTTCAATTCATTGCATTTTTATGTATTGGGATTACAAAATTTATTGGCAAAATGGGGATCTGTTGGTCCCACCCCTGCATCAACTACCTATATATGGTCATAATGTGATGTCATCATGACCATATTTAGGTATCTCTCATGTTTTTGTCAAATAAAATTTGATAGGTTTCACAAAGCTTTATACAAAAAAATATATACCTGAATTCGGACTCTACCTCCACTTCTTTATTCCTTTAATTTAATCTCCCTTTTTGTCTCTAACTTTACGCATCAGAAAAAGATTCGGAAAATAGTGTATGGTGCATCAACCCAAAAATCTCAATAGTAACCACATTGTTTTGTGTTCGTCTGTGTTGAAAAGTGATTTTTTGTCCTTAAAGATGACGATAATGATCAACAATAAAAATCTAAAAAGCAATTGTTCATATAAAAAATAAAAGAAATAAGAGAAGTTTCCATATTAACTCGATTCGATAATGATTTATCTTGTATACGATAAAAAGTATTTTCACATATTAAATCAATCTTCACAAATCAATCTTCACAAATCGTAGTAGTAAAAACGATTTTATCGTTTATCCATGATTTTGACCTAATTTTATTTGATTTGTGAAATTATTTTTTGTATTGTATATGCGATAAATTGTTATTGAATCGTGCTAGCGTGGAAACTCCTTATTTCTTTTATTTTGTATATGAACAATTGCTTCTTGGCTTTTTATCGTTGATCGTTATCGTCATAGTGTAAACAGACCTTAATACATAACAATTTGCATTTATTATTCTTCGTAGGCAAAGTATCAAGCTCTATACGATTACGCTGCTGCTGATGATGACGAGGTGTCGTTTGCCGAAGGAGATTATATCATTGAAGTGACCGTTATTGATGACGGTTGGATGGAAGGTAGAGTACAGCGAACAGGCCAGTACGGAATGCTTCCATCAAACTATGTCGAGAAGGTTTAATTATTTTTTTTTAACATTAACCCCTTTCATATTTTTTAGTAACATTAACGGTAGAGCATTTGATAGACTATTTGATAGGATTTCCTGAGATGAAAGGTTATCTCATAGCTATTTCCTATGTCGTGCTCAACCAATGTTCAATATAAATAATCTAGTTTCTTTGGTCGTATAAATTGTAACTCATAATTCTGTATAGAGCATAATATGCACACACAAAAATTGACATATTTTACCATATTTGTGTTATCAATTAACCAATGGCATTAATTAATCAATGTATCACATACCTATCTGTATTTTATTTTATTTTTATTTTTTTTTGTACATTACAGTGTAGTAGCTTAAATGTAGCTGAAAAACCCGCACTGTGGCATAGTTACCTACGCACTCCTTTAGGCAAACTAGGTGTACACTACATTATATCTATCGGGTAGTTAAAGCTTTGTCTTAACACTATTATCAAATTTTATGTGCCAAGTAACTGTAAAATTGCCAATATTTGGGTGTAATATATCACACCATCATGCCCAAATTTGTCAAGTGTGGACAAAGTTTTGTATCAATAATCACCAACTAAATACTGGTTATTTTTTTATGAGCCTTTTATGTGTATAATTTGTTTCATCCAGTTTTGGTGTATTATGTTAATCATTAATAAGGTTTACTGTATAAACTGGTGCAACTAAATACGATCATCATTTGGTCTATCATACATATTTTTAAATTGGTTTCTTAATTTTTATTTGACAATATTCTTTGCTAAATCTCATAATTATGAGTATGTCTATTAAAGTTAGGTCTTTTTGGGTTCTTAAGTTTTTCTTTAAGGCTGTGGATATATTTAATATTGTCATTTAAACGTATGATAAATTGATCGGATTATGTCAAATCAGTTCGCGTATGCACATACTCTCGGCTTAAATTGTCATTCTTATTTGTGCTAGTATTTTGTACTTAAATTTTTAGCTTATAGGCGCACTATGCGAATAGGGCTTTGCCACTCAACTATGTTTTGTTTCATCCCTAATAACGTAGCGACTACTGCAGGGCAGTTGCTTAAGAATGCACACCTATCATAAAAACTGGGGCTGAAAATATTTATACTCCCTGGCCGGTACATGTCTCAGTACTTATCCCAGTACAATCAGCTTAGTAATAGTCGCTCTAACGTCTGGGCCACATAGCTCAGCCTAGGTTTAATTTGAGAGAATTGGGGATGAATTTGACCCTCAGATAGTCAAAATTACAGAATTGCCATATGGCCTAGCTTAAGTAGGCCTAGATTAGTGGCTCCTTATAAAGTATTTGTCGCACTGAAAATTTCTAAGATACACACCACCAGCACCACCACCACCAAGAATGACTAGCCGAGGGCGTGTGCATGCATGTGCAATTCGGCTTGATTCCTCCGTTTATGATGACGTTATCCACAGTACTTTTACTCAATTGGGGAAATGTACAAGTGTTAAAATCCACTCCATTTTAATATGTATATATACGGTAGCACTTGCAAAACATGTACTGGAAAGGTTACTAGATCATGTACTTTCCATGTAGGAATTTTACCCAATGTTACTCAATGGGGATTTAGTTAAGGATAAATATAACAAAAGAATTGATGATTTAGCGAATATGCTCATAAAAGGGCTGCAGAAATTGCACGTTGAAGAAGGGTAAAAATTGTGAATAAATAATATAAATAATCATGTTAAAAATAATAAAAAATAGGTATATCACCTCATTTGGAATTCTTCATATTAAGTTATTTTCATTTTAGAAAGCAATGTTCCCCTTAAAATTATTGTAATACGGTATGTAGAATAATGAGTAACAGTGAATTAATTACATTAAATTCTGTGTTTTTTAACATATTTTTTTGAAGAAACTTGTATTACTTATCCATTTGATTATTTACAATGATCTATTTTTGATATGTATATTTTTTACAATGTTTAGTTTTGTTTGTAGCAGTTGTCTACATGATTACCTTTAATACTGGACCGAGCTTTGCTAAATTTTTGTTTTTATATGATGGATTTTTTATAGAATAAATCTTGTTTATTATCATTATGCTATAAGGAACCATATATGCTTTGATGTAAAAATGGTTTATGTACTAAAAGGGATGGGTCCAAATCATGTCTTTCACATCAAAAACGTTGTAATAAAACTATAAGGATGAGAATAAATTCTGTCTATGCACTCTACAAATTTTTTTGGTGAATGTGTCTTTGCACTTTATTGTATAAAAATGATTTATATATTTGGTCTGTAATGAAATTAAATATATTGAAGGCAGTGATTATCTTGTAGGTTGCACTCCAACTTGAAAGCATATTTGAATTTATGGCCATCAAAATATACACTTTGGCAAATTAATACATTGAATTACTTGTACACAACTGTTGGACATCTTCGAATAAAAGACAGATAAAGTACGCTTTTTACCCAGCCAATTGAAGGATCTTTACTGCACAATTCCAGGCATAACATTATTAGTTCTAATTTTCAATTAAAAGTTATTATTAACGTACTTAAATGCAGTTAAACTTGCCTAAGCCGACTTGCCTAACTCAAATAATTTCTTTAAGTCAATCTTATTTACATGCTAAATTGTTGTGTTAACGATCTGTAAGTCGTATTTTTATTTAAGTTAAACAATTTTTCAATGCCACTTTGGATTTGACTTAAGCAAGTTCAACTGTATAAAAATTAGTTTGATTTTTCAAATGTTACTTTACATTATTTATTTGTTTTTATAGTGCCTTTCTCTTCAGAAATGCGGCGCCTATTAGAGAGAGTTACATTTTTAATCATGCCTTTGCATTTGTGCCTAATCCTGCAGACATTTTGAAAGTTCACCCAGATGTATATATTGCTTTTATTCAACTGAAAACGTGTACTGTGTACACAAAAGCTGTGTTAATAGAAATTACAACTAGTTCCAGTGTGGCAATTGTACTTTCTTCTGCACCACACTTATTTTTAGAAAAGTGATGTGCAAACATTATCTACATTGAAAACGAAACCACAAATCAGTAATAGGAACAATAATAATGTCATTAGGCCGCTCATTATCTTTTTTTCAAAAGTCCAAGTAGCAGCGAAGGAAACCAATAAAATGAAGAGGAGTGAATGACGTTAAAGGTCAGTATGTCGTTTTTCAACATGGTGAAAGCCAGCTGAACCAGGGAAGGTGTAGTTCAAAAAATTGAACGTGCTCACACGATTTCCTAACGAGTCGAGATAAAAAGCGGTGCCATTATCCACAATAGCTAGGCCTATACTTACGGTGCTTTGAAAGTTGAGTTTGTAATTACAGTACCCTAATATACATCTTTAAAGTAATGGGTCATTATGCTGTGAAATGTAAAAACTATATGGTGGGATAAATATCAATGGTTTTGGGGGTTTTTTCTATCCTATATGCATCAATAATTTGATAAATTCCGGTTGTCCAGGAACAATATAGGCAATATTGTGAATTTCTGATGGAAAACATGTTATCCTGGATCTTAAATAATGTGAATTCTATTATGGGTCTAGATGCATTTCCGTATCGTTTTTCTACGTCCGTTTCCTGACGTTAGTAATTGGAGCAATTCCCGTGAACATAGTGGTGACGTAGGAACTCGGAAATTATGAAAGACCTTGCACATGGCGCACCTTTTTGCGTAAATTTAAGAGGTTTTATAGAAGTTTTATACGATTGAATAACAGCATTAAATATTACATGAAATGGTGTCGTATGTAGCACGAAGTTGGAGTTCTCAATTTTTAAATCAAGTACTCTTAAACGAAACTTTGAAAAGGACAATGTGTAAAAAATCTGCCAAATTATCGTTTATATATCCTTAAGGTTTTTCTTTTTTTCTTCTTTTTTTTTTTTTGCAATTCCTAAAATAAATCTAGAAAATCTGTGTGAAATTTAAAAATAGGCCCGGTTTAACAATTCACCAAGAAAGAACCTATAGCGATGATTCACTCTCTGGACTTCAAAATGTTTCTGTCTAATATTTATTATAAATTTTTATTTTATTAGATTTATATAAATTGCACATATCCAGAAAACTGTTGAATCATTGAATACAGAATCAATCATACACAACGTGCCACCTCCTCCCATCCCCGGACAACATTCGTGTAATGAGCACTTTCTGATTCCGTGTCCAAATTATTCACCTCCTCCCAGGTACCCATTTAATATACTCCTGGATTAAGAGAGGCAAATGCAGCTAAAGTGTCTTGCGTCTTGCCCAAACACACAAGTAGTGTGACGAGCACAGGTCTCGAACCCCCGACCTTCCGATTGAACTTTCATCGCCCTACACGCTGCGCCATAATCCTCTAATAGAAGTGGACAACTAACTTTCTGATTTAGAAATGTTTGTTGGAAATGTAAAAATTTAATGCTCTGTCCAGATTGTCAAATTTGCTTTGACAAAAAAATATTGATTGCCCATATATAGTCATGATATGCCTATATATGGTCATGATGTGATGTCATCATGACCATTTTTAGGCATGTAACATGTTTTTGTGAAATCAAATTTGATAGCCTGAACATTGCTTAAGTGTTTACTCAGCTGAAGTTATTCAATTGAGAACGCATTATTATTAGCTTTGTAAATGTTGATTTGTCTCCTAATATTGATTAGCGATCTCACCCGAAGTTATGTATCAATTGGTTTACATACACGCGATGTGTTCATTATAATATAGAAAAACAAAATGTGACTTTCTTTCTTGCGGGCAAGTAGACACTTTCCTATCATCTCTATAATAGTACTTGTAAGAGTAAATCCGGTTGGAGGAATGATGGGATACCCGTCATTGCGTCATGAGCTAAATATAGAAATGTATATCAAGTAGTGCCGTATATACTTATATAATACAGTAATAATGTGAATGATAACAATAATAATATAGGGCCACAATAATAATAATAATTTGCAGGCTTTACTGAAACGGTAACCAATATGGCTGCGTCATCAAATGTTTAGTCAATCCGGCCCCCTACCGTAGCATATCTTCACAACGTAGGCCACCTATGCTTTTTACACGAATCAATGATCATATTCCGCTCTTATATATATATGTTTTAGGCAGAAATGACGATAATGAACATTACGTATTCGTATAAACTCCCTAATAATAATAAGAATTAATATCGATAATATTACAATATTAATATTAATAATACAGTAATGTAGGACAATATATACATACTACCAAACACCATTGTAGATACATTTCTAAAAATATCTCGGATATCAGATGCGCTCTGTATCAACAGCTGGAGGTAAGTTGCCATAGCTACGCGCTTCATATGAATATGCCCTCATTGTCAATACAACATGTATTATATATCCCAGTGTGTAACTGTCACTCGAATTACTTAAAACTCAGATATTATGGTCTTCACTGCCACACCGAGCTCCGATATAATATTTCCGTTGCGTCCTGATGATTATGGTTGTCCGTAAGTAGGCCACTATTCTTTTCCTCTCGCCGGGCGTACACTTCTTGAAAACTTTTAACTGTAGTCGTTTGCAGGAATTAGTGGGTTTCAATTCTGAAAGCAATTGTTGCTAATATGTTTTATGTTTTTTTCTGTCGAGTTAATTACTTCAACAAAATAACAATATCATGATTTGAATTTCTTATTTTTTTACTTTCAATTAAAAAAAAAAAAAAAACGAGTTGTATAGCTTGGTGGTTAAGATGCTTGCCTGCTAATCCTAGTATACTGGGTTCAATTCCTGTCACAGCAGGACTTTTACTAGTTCAAAGCACCGTTCTGTAAGTGGCGAGTGTACTGTCCGATCTTCTTATCGTGTCCAGACACATGCTAGATACTTTTTTTCAGCCAGAGCTGGACAGAGTTTCTAGCACAATCATTGTATTCTGTCAGTGATTCAAGTAGACTTGTTCTTGTGTTTGGCGGTGGTAGAATTAACGTTATCTAGGGCCAAGACAAGGAGGCTTCTATACCATGACAAAGTAAAAGTACAATAAAACTCTTTTAGATAAGTGGCATATTAGTCGCTGTTTGACGAACAAATTGAATTTAAATAACCAAAAATAGAATTATTTATAATCAATTCATGTACTTTCTTTTCACAGCTTTAATCTATATTGTGCCGCCAGTAACTTGTGCTATCGTCTCCGTGTTATTTCTCCTATTTGTTTACGTCATATTGCGTTGGAATAGGCGAGGAGATAATGACGAATTTATGAACCAGGAAATCATATTGAAACAAGCGCTCATGTCAACCACTGAAATGTAAGTGTTCTTAAGTTCACAAAATATTACTATAAGTGTCCATTATCAAATACAAATGGCTTAAATCCGCGATTAAAGTCTTTAACTCTAAAATGAAAGAAAAATCGAGATCTAATTCGTGTCGGTAATTGACAGATGGGCCTACATGTTCAATATGAAAATAGAAATGACCGGCCTTTTCTACCGGATTGTGTGTCAAACAAAAAACGTTACGTTTTTGTTGGTATTAGCTTTTAAATACGAAATATGGATTTTATTGTGTTTTATGTAATTTTGATAATTTGTGTTGATCATCTCATACCAATATTGCTTTACATATAGGCCTATGTATTTAGTCCTGTGTAAAATTGCTCCACTTTAATTTATTTAATGTTAAAATAATACAGTGGTGGCGCCAGAATTTGCCCGACGGGGGATCCGAGGACTCGACAAGGGTGGTGGTGGGGGTGGTAAGTTGGGTTGATGTCCCCTACGAAAATCTTGTGGAGGTGTTCGAGCATCGCTCAAAATCTCTCGAAAGTGTTCCAGGGGGCGAATTTCAAAAGATATGACAATTTAGAGGTTTCAAGGGCTTTTAATCGATTTCAGAGTCTACTGACGATACATGTACATTTTTTTTCTCTCAGACTAATTGTGGATTTCACAACGACGTAGGGGAGGGGGAAGCTTTCCCCCAGCTGGCGACACTCCCGAGATAATAGCAAATACCCTAAAACGTTTATATTCAATTAGATTTTTTCTACGTTCTCTGAATCATGTTTGTAAATCATTGTCGTTATCATCATCATGGGACAAATATTATCCACATTGAATCTTCGTATATATATATATATGTCGGGGTTCATACGTGACATATTACATAATGTCAGTTATGAATAAGTGTAGGTCTAAATATTTATGTACATTTTTGATATTAGGGTCATAAATTATATTTGTTTAAACTTACAAATGTTATTTATTTTCTAGCGTTAAAAATGTTGGAACTGATTATCTGAAGCTTCCTTCAAACGGCCTGTCGCGGTCAAGTTCCTCAAGCTCATTCCTTGACAACAGTCCAATTGAGTTCACGCTGCCAACCAATGAGGTCAGAATAAAGCTATGCGACTCATGCGTTGATGGGTGCCATAACCATCAGCATGACATAGGAGAGATTGAACCGATGCTTTATCAGTAAGTAGCCTGTGCACGAAGGCTGTATTGAGTAGTTTGCAGTGTCGCTTATAACTGGAGACATATTTTTAACAAAACTGTCAGCGCCTTGACTTGAGACGGTTTTATTGGGGAAGGCGCTCTACAATACTACCGTACCATAAGTAGCTTTTTGTTTGTTCAAGGGCTGGCCTGATACGATTATTTGTTCCTATGTTTTTGCACTGTTTCCATCATTTAATTAATTTATATTGATATTACGTCCAGTGTTACATAGCACTCTATGATGTATGTATTGTGTACTCGTGCGAATAGCGCCCCATCTAATTTGAATAAGCGCCGCCCCAATATCATGTGATTTTTTTTAGAAAGTCAATAATCCAATCAATCCTGGGACCAGCGTGACCACTGCTTGGGTATTTACCCAAGATCTTGGGTATTTTGACTTGGTCTTGGGTTCTTGGGTATTCCGTTCAAATCCTTGGGTATTTTATTTTTACTAAGAAAATATTTAAATATTTTTGTCATAGAGGAAGAATTAAGAAGTAACAAAGTATATTTCAGTCCATTCAATTTAAGCAAAATTCAACGAAGTGCACATAACACTGTTAATTGCTATAAACATGGGTTCAGAATTGTTTATTTGTGATTTGCGTTGCCATTGATCTTACCTAATTAATGCATTCATAATAAAACTTGATCACTGATCTACTGATAACACTGGCCGACTGAGGGCATATTTTTCTATCTGTATTAACACCTCATGAATATTAATTTTAATAATTAACACAAACAATTACAATTAAAAAAAAAATTGGTTTATAGATTAAACTAAAGGGAAACTATACATGCGAAAAACACGTATTTTTCAAATTTTAATGCATTTTCAGGAAGCTTGGGTAATTTTGGGCAATTTTTGCTGAATCTTGGGTAATTTCGACCAAGTCATTGGGTATATCAAAAATTGTGAGTAGTCACGCTGCCTGGGACTGTGATTGGCATGATTTCAGCTGTGGAGTGGATTCACATTTTCTTCTTATGTCAATTTCAAAATGAGGCTATTTCTCCTGGACATATGTGAGCTCACTGAACAGTATCTTTCCAACGTTCCTCTTCTTACTTGTCTAGTCCTACTTCCCTTTTTCTTTTCCCTACAATTTGCACCTATGCACGTTTTCATCTGAGTTTGCAAGAAACCCTGCAATGATAATGCTGAATCTCATTCGGCAGATGCCAACAAGCTTACCACCTCCGCCACCACCACCAATATTTACTCTCAGCATTCTTGTCATGAGCCATGCTCTCTGGACAATTATCTTTTCACCAGAACCATTTGTTTATCTTTGGTTTCCAGATGTCCTTTTATAGGCATAATTGTTTTATTCAAAAATTTCCCCTTGAATTGTTCAAGTTCCCATAAAAACCCCTCAATTTTCACAAGCGCCCCTTTAATTTCCACTCTGTTTTCATAAGCGCTCCATTTGAATAAACACCCCTCAAAAAGTGCAAAAAAATATTTAAGCGTCCGGGTGCATATCCGCACGAGTACGGTATACGAAGCCCGAAACTGTTGTGTTCGTTTCTAATATATTGTATAGGCCTACCTACGTGTTTTCGTCTTGTTAACTATGATTTTTGCCGATGAAGACTCAACACTTAATGTAGGCTATATAATATAATGAGTTTCCACAAAGTACACTCACATATATAATATATATATATATATATAATATATATATACAGTATATATATGTATATATAGGCCTATATCTATATGTATATATATATATATATATATATATTACTAAATATATTTATATATACTTATTTGTTTATATATATATGTGTAAATATTCAATTTTATTCTCATAGGCCTATATATATATGTGTGTGTGTGTAGTAGTAGTTTATATTTATATATATATATGTATATCTTTTGTTATTAATTATCTTATAGAAATTACTTTCAAGACTTTGTTTTATCAGATTTTCTGATGACGATCATCAAGACAGTGCATTGCCGCCAAGTTCGACCGGACGGCTTTGGTTTGCAGTTATATATGATCCGACAGTTGAGCAGCTTATCGTAAACTTAGCAAACATTACTTATCCCCCTTGCAAATCCAGGAGAAATTCATCACGTGATGTATTTGTCAGCTTATTCGTTCATCCGGACTTTGAAAATCACAGACAATCGAAAATAAGACGAAAGAGTAAGACGCCATCATGGAACGAAGAGTTTGTTTTCCAGGTAAGCGGAGTAGTATAATTGTTGCAAATAAGTCTGTTTTCTTTCTTTGAATTGATTTCACTATTAATCTTGGTTCGTGAACTCAATAAACTACTTTGGGCAATACTAGACAACTCTTTCAAGAGTTTTTATTTATTTATTTATCATCAAAGAAAGGTAAATTAAGTGTTCGAATAAAGGATATGATAGTATATCGTGTAGCATAGCTCTCAGCGAATGTTGTCCTATAAAAAAAAAAAACATATATTGTGTTAATAAAATTACTCCGACGGGATTCGAACCTGCAAACTTCCGTTGCCAAGGCGAGCTTAACAACCATTAGGCCACAGAGGCTTCACGGTCAGATTTAAATAACCGCCAGGTACATTCTTTTACGTAATAATAATAATATTAATAACAGTGCTCAAATAGGAACATGTAATAATTACATCAAGCATAGCTCATCAATGACAAGTACCTTTATCCCAGTTGTATGGAAAAAGTGTCTTTATATATATGTATATATATATATATATATATATATATATATGTGAC
>NW_022723069.1:424660-427533 GCF_011630105.1 Anneissia japonica
ATGTACTTATATATATATACATTATATATATATATATATATATATATATATACGATATTAGTCAGTTAGATATTAGTAATTAAACATAAGAAAACTTAAAAATTTATAACAATATCTGCAATCAATTTGATCTACTTTAGATTCCTCCGAACGAAGTCAGATCTCGTCGGCTTCGGTTTTCTGTTTGTGAAATAGATCGACGCCGTAATCGAAAGTTACTCGGTCAAGTCGTCGTCAATCTTGCTGAAATTAGTCTCAATAAGACCGACTTAATTTGGCGGGATCTACAAGTTGACTACGTGAGTAAATTTCAACTGACGCAATATATATAATTATTGGTAATATGCCTACAAGTTTATGAAGGAATTTTTGCAACTACAGGTATTGAAAACGATAAATATTTTGTCACCACATCGCAGTTATATTCAAAGCTATTTTTGTATTTGTGTAACAAAATTAAGATTGCATTGGTACTTAAAATCTTATTTGGTCTGTTGAACAGCATATTTAATACCAACAACTTGGTGTTGTTATTGTTAATTTTGTTGTTATTTTTGCAGTAGTAGTAATAGCAAAAGCAGCAAAAGTAGTAGCAGACTATTTTTAACATTGCATTTTATTTTTAATGTATATATTTCTTTTTCTCAATTTTTATTATAATATTTTTAGCAAGCTGCATTGGATCTTGGAAGAATACAATTTTCTTTGTGTTTTACACCTGAAAACCACAAATTGAAAATAGTCGTTCTTGAGGCAAAAGATATAAGAAAGATGATATGCGAAGGTAGGTTACTCGCATTTATAGAGAACAGCATCGCAGTTCCAATTGTTCATTACTAGGTCTAGGAACAAGTCATACTAGCAACCACTGTGTTTACTATACTGTACTATCATAGCATAATAATGGAGTCCTACCTATTATCAAAGATACTATAGAAACACTGGTATTTCTAATATCTTTGCTATGATTTCTATTTTTATTTTTACATATTTGGGTGGGGTACTGTATGCACGTAATGTGTATTATGTACATTATTTGTGTGGGTAGGGTAAGGGATGTTCATGATTTATTTGATTTATTTTAGATCTAAGTTGTATTTTCTTTCGTTAAGTTCTCTCATTTGTTTAGATTTAAGTTGTTGTTTTACTCTTTGTTCATAAGTTCTTTCATTTGTTTAGCTTTAAGTTGTTGTTTTTACTCTTTGTTCATTAGTTTAAGTTTGACTGCGCCACTTTCTTGTGTGCTGCCACTGATGTAAAAGTGTAATGTCAATAAATATTATATTATAATTTATAAGCAAACAGATAGTTCCTACGGAAGCATCTTGCCCCATTATCGAGGATCTTCCTCAACAAACTTCCTAATTATTATTACCTAATAGTGTTTTAAATATATTAATTATTAGTACAAAACAATTTGTTGGTATTAACAAATACTGTATACAAATGTTCAAAATGATGCATGTAAGAATATATGACTTTCAAGTTATTCTTAATATAAATTGGAAGTGATTTTTTATTTTATTTTATAAATTTTAATTGAACTACATTTATTGGTAAAGACTCTTACAGCTAGGCGGGTACACAAAAGCCCACCTATAGAACTCAAATACAAACACCAATAATCAGCAAATAAAATAATACATATTGTTTTCATTATATTTTTCATAGGTATACAGATCAAGGTTCAATTAATGCAACGCCGAAAGGTGATCAAATGCAAAAAGACTTCGGTAGTTCGTGGCACGTGTGATCCGATATTCAACGAGGCGTTCGTCTTCAACATTGCCTCGGATCATATGGAGATGACGAGCATTATGCTCAAGTTCGTCCGATCTCCTTCCAGCAAGCTGGGCAGTAGTAGTCATGATTATGGTTTCGTCAACACAGGACCATTCATGCTCTGTCTCTTATACACATCTAGATGTGTATAAGAGACAGCATATATTGTGTTAATAAAATTACTCCGACGGGATTCGAACCTGCAAACTTCCGTTGCCAAGGCGAGCTTAACAACCATTAGGCCACAGAGGCTTCACGGTCAGATTTAAGTACGTTGTTCGTTTGGCAATATACATTGTTTGTTTGGCATGGAAGGTTCTTCGTTTCGCAATGTACGTTCTTCGTTTGAGAAAATACATCGTTTGGCAATATACGTTGTTTGTTTTAAAAAGAACGTTCTTTGTTTGTAAAAGTATCCCCACACCCCCTTCGTGGAGAGCTTACCCCTACCCCCTAATGCACCCCCCCCCCCCCAAAAAAAATCCCAAAATAAAATTCCAAAATATCCACTTTCTTCAACCTATTATTTCACAATTAAAGATTGTTCCTCCTAATTATTGCTATAACCAGGGGCGGATCCAGAAATTTTCTGGCGGAGGTGGGGGTGGGGGAAATACAAATTCCCGCCTCAGCCCCACCATGGTTAGGGCTGATCTGCATCAGGCCTGTTCGTATTTTCTAACTTGTATGTATATTCACGATGTCCAGGATCAAGCCTTTTATAATTATTAATTAATAACGGAAAGAATTAACTATTAGATACATTGTAAACATAAACTCTGCTGTAGTAGAAGTCATGAAAATATTCATGAAAACGAATTTATTAATTAATTAATTAACCGGCAGCTTTCATCGATAAACTGTCAGCTTTATTTACAATGCTCGTGAGAAACACATGCATGATACTGGATGAATGTATACATTTATATAATTGTTATTTATATATTTTATCAAAGATACTAGAAATACAAGATAGAGTTCTCCACACAAAAAAAGTGTTCCACCGTGTTCCACCGAAATGCATGGTGGGAATACGAAAAGTGGGACGCCCCCTACAGCTGGATCTAAAAAAACTTGTGCCAAACTTTCGT
>NW_022723069.1:427616-433859 GCF_011630105.1 Anneissia japonica
ATACATAACCTCCTTGGTGGCGGTAGAAATCGTTGCTATTATCCAAATAATACACAAAACAATTAAAGCATAATCATGAATCAGTAAAGAATAAAACAACAATAAAGCGCAGAATCGCATGGCCGGACACACACTTAGTGAAAAAGTTTTCCTCCATTAGTGGAAAAGGAAGGGCGCCTTTTGCGTCTGGATATACTTAACAACAGAAGGGCGCCCTGTACGTTGGGCACGAAGTATAGGAAACTTGCATGGTTAAAAAGAAGGGCGCCGCCTACGACTTCCGCCTCATTTTTACAATGCGAGAACTCTATCTTGTATTTCTAGTATCTTTGTATTTTATATTATTGTAAAAAAATTACTATTTGATAAATTGTAAACATAAACTTTAGAGTAGTAAAACTCATGAAAATATTCATGAAAAAGCATTAGAAGCGAGTAACCAGCGATCAGCTTTATATAATTACAATTCTTGTGGGAATGATACTGGATGAATGTATACGTTTAATAATTTTTATTTTTTTATTCTATTTTATTAATTTTTACCTAGTTACCCCGGGCCTCTGCAGGAACCGGACCACGGGGCACATGTCCCGGTTACTCCGGCCTCTTGGCGCCACTGAGAGTAGCACAAATATTCGTATGACAAATTATGAATAACCTGCAAAACTATAAAGAGCTCAAGGGCTAAAAACAACAAAAAATGAGACAAAGGACTTTTGATGTGACAATTACATTTTTGAGCAAATTTATTATAGTTTCGGCTTTATTTAATTATTGTAATCTAGTGTTAAAACCCTTATAGAATTTGAAACGTATTGAATTGAATACAATATAGGAAGGATTGAGAAATAGGCATATACAGTATACTGTTGGGTTTTCCATCTGCGTTCGTGTACTGTACCACCTCGAACTCGCAGAGTCACATAACCTGATCACAGTGTACAGTTTTCTTCAGGATGACCCCAGTGAGGATATGTTTAATGACGTTGAAGACGCTTTTGGCTAGTTTAGCAGTATTAGATTGGAAAAGGATTATAATAAAATGTATGAGTGAGAAGTCAACCACTACTCATTTTATATTATTAATTATATTATTGTTTATATTATTATTATTATTATTATTATTATTATTATTATTATTATCACTATTATTATTATTAATACTAGTAATTACAATAATCATTTTATATCTTTAAAAAGTGTGTAAATTAAGAACAAAGAACATTTTGAGCCTGAAATCGGCCAAAAAGTAAGAGCATTGAAACTAGGCAAAATTGTTTTTTTTTTTTTTTTTAATGTAATTAAAGTCAGTGTACTGAGTACTAAATTAAAAGTTGGTACTGTCATTGGAATAGGCATATTTATAGGCCTACTTGTCTTATTATTACAACTTTGTGTCAAATTGGCAGTAATTAATAGCAATACTTTTAGACTTAAATTAGACTTAATTATTATTAGTCATTTATTAATCACCATTATTGATAATTATTAATAATAAGTATTATTCAACTTTTTGAGTAATATTTGTATATACGGTTAAATAAGTTATTTAAAAATATAATATAAACAAAATATAATTTGAAATTATGTTTAAATCAATTTTTCAGATATCTAAAATTACAATTAGTAGTAGTAAAAATAATTTATACATCAAAAATTATTATTGCCAAAGGTTTGTATTTCTTTCTACTGTCTAAATGTATCTATTATTGTATTTGTGTGGAACTCTTTATAGGGCCTATTTATATTTTTTATAGTATTAGCATTATACATAACATAATTGATTGTATTTGGTACGTTTGTAATTTTGTAAAGGTTGTAAATAATTTTTTTGTAACTCTATATAGTATTTTAATATGCATTTTGTTGTAATCATTTTATTGTAATACAAACAGTTTTGGCCTTGTGATACCGTTTTTGTAGATTTTTTACTGTAATCAATATTTAAAATGAAAAATAAAAATAGTAGTAATAATTATTTTGAATAAAATGCCAGAAGAACACTAACTTAACCATTATTACAATTTTAATGATTCTTATTGGTTGATAAAAACACAAATGAAGGGCTTCGTTGTACTATACGATCAACTAATTCACTTTGAAGGGGAAGACTTTTGTCATTCATTACAGAACTATTTACTAGCTAATCGATCAGAGTAAAAAGCGAGTCCACCGACAGCTAACTCGAATTGATAATCCTCTCAACTCTTTTTTTTTATAAAACGATCTACAGCCTTACCATGGTTAGGCCTGAGTTGAGCAGATTTTAAGAATAGGTCCCTCTAGACGCCCGGAAATGGCACTCACAAATGGTAAAAATGTTTTTCAAGAAAACACTTTTCTTGGACAAAATTATTGACTTCCTTCCGACGGGACCTATGCTTCCCCTTAAACACCCCTCCCCTAACGGGGTTGCAAAGGTCTAATCAAGGACATATAGTCTATTCTATAGGCCTACTGGGAGTAGCAAATATAATTATGGCACCTCTGATGCCCGGAAATGGCATTAATTGAGACTAAATTTGAATATTTTATCTCCATTTATTAAAAATGTTGACAATGTACGGGGGTCCTGAGTGGTTGGGCACCCTACCCAACTGGATTAATATTATATATAGTCGATTTCAGACACACATTATGCTGTTATGTATCAACAAAGCATTTTTGGATCAGGGGGAGCTTTAGGGAGGACATCTGTTGAACCCTATGGGTAGGGGAACCGAAGGGGTCCTCTAAGGGTCAATGGCCCTACAGCCGCCGCACGAGAGCGCATATGCGTTACGGTTACGGCACTGAATATGGATAGCTGCTGTTCTTTAGCTGTGTACTACATTCCATAATAATAGCTAAAAAACTCAGTCTTAGGTCTCCGTCTTTTGGCCTTTTTTACATCCTGATATATGAAATCGTTGAAGAAAAGTCGGCTTCGGGATATGACGTTGTGTTCGTCCTCTATCAATAGAAAATTTCAAATTTAGTGAGTGGTAAAATAATCGAGCTCTCCTTTCGCCCATTGCTGGATCCGCCACTGAACTCATGGTGTCACTTCACTTTTTCCCTCTTTCCTCCCTTTAACACTTCTCATTTTTTTCTCCGTCACTTTTTATTTTCCAGCGAGACTGACGAGGGGTGGGGGAGGGCTACTAATATTTTCTTATTCTTCCGAAAAATTTTATCTATCAAGTCTATTAAGAAATGGTTTAGTTTTATGGTGGCATATTCAGTAATCTACTACTTTGTGTTTTAACATTTTCCTATTTTGTTTTTATAAACTTCTTTGCTTTTACGAATTGCAGATTTTAGCTCTTTCCTAATTAATTTCAGTTGTTTTTTTCCAATCTTATAAGCTATTTTCTTTTTATTAATTATCTGTTTTACACTTGGCTTGTAAATTGTATATGATACTTGTAATAATAATATCAATAACAATAATAATAATAATAATAACAATAATATATTGTTATATCATTAATGTCATAATTATGCGCTTCAATGAACATCGCAAGTGGGCGGGCTTAGATTAAAATATTAAAACTCATTTTAAAATATTTCTGGTTAAAAATATTAATAACTTCAACCACGTATGTGTTAAGAATTTTTACTTCTTTCATAATCAGGAATTCAAATGTCTATATCTTTGTTATTATTTAAGATAACTTATATGTAAATATGCAATAAACTTCAGAAACGTTTCGAAATTTAACTTTATTTGTCCTTTCGGAAAATAATTTGGACAATAAGATAGTAACTTCTATTATAGATATAATCACTAGTGAATTCAACAATATATATTCATGGACCACACAATGAACTTTCTCGGCGTGTCAATCAAGCTTAACACATGGCCAAACGGAACCGTTCTAGAAACGGGATTGTGGCACTTCAGAAGCACATGTGCTGTTCCACAAACGCACGTGTATTCGTATACTTTTATTGACGTTTTTATGGAGCTTTTAGCATCAGTATCCAAGAGACAGGCTTGGCGGAAAGGTTCATTTAATCCAAAGATATTAATGTTGCTAATACAAATGGACTTCCATGTCATATAACTAATTTAAGTATTGTCTCCATAATTATAATGTGATAGTTATATAATTACTGGTACTCACATTTCTTTTAAAAACATATCTTATTTTTACATAAATTTTAATAATATTCAAAATACATAGGCCTATAACTGTAAATGTAATACAGTATTATATTCAAACTCCATTATGTAGTCCTAATCCTTTATTCATGAAAACTTTATCAGACGCCAAACTCTAGGCATACTAAGATGTTTAAAGTGACAAATTTGTGTGAATAACTCATAACATGGGCATGATGATATACCACATCCATATATGGACATAATGATGCCATATCATATCCATATATGGACATGATGATGCCCTATCACACCCATATATAGACATGATGCTCATACAACATCCCTATATGGAAATGATGGATCATTCAACATCCATACTGTCTACGGACATTAGGATGTCATGTCACATCCATATATGGGCATGATGATGTCATATCACATCCATATATGGACACCATGATGCCTTATCACATTCATATATACACATGGTGATTATACAACATCCATATATGAGCATGATGATAAAATATGTATGAACATGGTGATGTCATATCACATCCATTATGAACATGTTGATTTCATATTACATCCATATGTGGATATCATGGTCTCGTATCACATCCATATGGACATGATGATGTCATATTACATCCATATATGGACATGTTGATGTCATATAATACCCATTATGGGCAATTCACAGTTATTTTTCAAATTAAAATTGATAGTGTTGATAAAGAGTTTTAGCCGTCGAAACTGTATAATACCTATTCATACTCAAATACAAGTCCCGTTCCTTTTAGGTAATTCCTTATTATTTCATCATATGCTGCACTCTGAGATACGGTAAATGTGCACTTCCAATCACCAACAATACCTGAATGATAAACAAAATAAATCATCATATCATATCTTCACCAATTGATATCATCATCACTATGGTCAACTTTCATGATAATTACCACCACCACCACCACTTTGATGACACTAAATTTTATTAGCTTCCATACTCGATTTCTTTTTACTCAACTTAATTCGCTCGTTGATGGCACTGTCCACTAGGAGGGCGCTGGCTAGAAGGGAGTGGGGTGGGGGGAACTTTGTGAGGAAAGGTGCTACTCTTAAGTTAAGTGCTTAACTCTTAAGGAAATATTCCATTTCTACGGAAATTATAATTTCGTCCAACTTAATTATAAAAACCCAATTATTCTCAAAATACAGTCAGTATGTAGGCCAAATGTCTGCTGGCTACGGTAAACTCCATGTGACCTCATGATGGAGTGCGAGATGCATAAAAAATATAGTGATTATTCGCAATACGACAGAGATGTTTATCAGATTAACTAATTTATTTATGTTTTTATATTTTACGTGTTTATTTTTATTGTCATTATACTTTGGTATATATTGTATACAAATATGTAAATATATATATACTAATAATTAAAAGAAAAAATTACGATTTACTTTTCTAAATAAAATGAAAGAAACTTTTGAATTATGCATTTATTTGGTTTTATTTTCGAGTAACTGCCAATAACATAATTTTCATACATTTTCTGTCCGTCCTCTAACCCTGTTTTTTTGCGAATGTCCCTCTTCGTCTCCTTGCCTTGCCCATCCTGATATATAAAATTCCCTTTTTATTGGCTTGCCGAAGAGTTCTTTACACCGTCTCCAGTTGCTGCAGAACAGATCCGCCAGAATTATAACTGAGACGAGGAAATTTGACCACATTACTCCAATTCTACAACAATTGCACTGGCTGCCTGTGTATTATATGGTCGTTTTTAAGATCCTTTTAATCACGTATAAAACGCTAAACGGTGAAGGTCCAGAGTATTTACGTAGTCTCTTGGTGTGGCATGTGCCATCACGAAATCTTCGTTCAGGTGATAGACGATTGCTGGTTGAGCCCAGGTTTACGAGGTCATGGGGTGACAGATCTTTTGTAGTTGCGGCCTCCCGTTTGTGGAACAGATTACCTCTTGAAATAAGATCAAGTTCGTCGACTGCTTTGTTCAAACGTGCTCTGAAAACACATCTATTTTTTGTTGCTCAAGGAAATTAATTTATTGTGAATTGATTTTTTTTTTGTTTTGTTCTTTAATTTGTTTAGTTAGATGACCACAAAACTGAGAACACCTGTGAGT
>NW_022723069.1:434040-447838 GCF_011630105.1 Anneissia japonica
ATATAAGAATGCCCGTCGGGGACCTCTGGACCCCCTCACTCGCTTAGACCGCCCTTTCAGGGAATTTCAAGCAAGGTCGTCGGGGAAAATCCAAATCTCGAGCTCCGACAGTACAATTCAAGCATGCCTTACTAAGCTGTCACAATTTCAGGAATTAAAAACTGTTTAGTGCGAGCTGTGCTACCGTATGTGCAAGGTCTTGTATACTATTGCGATTGTATGGGTCGCAGTGGTGCGCCAGCTCTTCCCGACAGGGGGCTGGTACCTCCAACAGTGGGTTAGTACCCCCGACGAGGGACTAGTACCCCTGATATCTTTTAAAATAAAGAATCCCATAATTAATACAAACTTTTATTATTTTTAATAAACAAATTAAATTTTTTGCTTACCAGGAAGTGCGGGGCTAGGCTTCATCGACGTGGGTGAGGGCATAAACCCTCTTGTCGGGGAGCTTCCACAACTCATCAAGGACCTTATGGTGCCACCCCTGAAACCTGTTTTGAAAGGTGGGAAGACATTTCGTGAGACCACACCGACATCAGCCCCATGTCTGGGGCTGAGGTGCGAAAATTTTAGGAAAGAGTACTAAATTGCCGGAAATGACACTCTTTATTGTAAAATTCATCATCGCATCACTATTATTTCCCATAGGCCTAATCTTTTATCAGCGATTTTCGGTAACCATAGAGATCTAATTATATGTGTGATGTAGCATAGAAAATAAAACTTAAAAAACATTGTCTTTTATGTAAACACTTTACCTAATGCAAAGCTATGAGCCCAGCACCACCTGTGCAAAAATTTGAATAAACTTCTATCACCGATATTCGGCAATCAGAGTTCTAAATAACCTGTTGGGAAATAGTACCTCTAATTGGCCGGAAATAACACTTTAATGTAGTAAAATTCGTCATTATCACATCACCATTATAGTAAAAAATGAAGTGCCAACAAATTTCTCATATCTTTTATTAGCGATTTTGGGCAACCAGATGTACCATAGATAAGAAAAATTTTAAAAACATTGTATTTGATGTATTTACTTTTACTCTGCCTACTTCGAAGCCGTGAGTCCACACCCACCTTAACCCCACAAATTTGAGGAAATAGTACCTCAAGCTGGAGGCAGCAATGACATTCTTATATAAGTCGTATCATAACATCAACATGAACTTTTTATCAGCGATTTTCGGCTATCATAGAGATCTAATTAATCTCTACCATAGAAAATAAAACTTAACTCTCGTTAAGATAATTACGGTTGCCTCTCTCCACCCAGGAGTACAAGTGTGTACCTGATAGGTTCCAACACAACTGCGCTGATTACTAGCTGCAATATTATGGAATAATAATATAATTTAATTTAATAATTAAATTTGGTGTTGAGTATGTGTTCCATATGTGTTTGATCCCAATGACCGGGGTAGTAATGTGAAGCGCTTAAAGGCTTTGTGCATGAAGCGCTATATATTATTATTATTATCATTATTATTATTATTATTATTATTATTATTATTATTATTATTATTATTATTATTATAACGAAAGGCAGTGGTTTGTGTGTATATTGCAAGTATACACACAGATAATGTATTTTATGTATAGAAAATATCATGTATGTATATACAGTATGCATCTACAACTTTTCTGATATCTTCAAAAACAAGATAGCCGTTAACATCGTTAGTATATAAATCCTCAAAGAAAGGTAAATACAGTGTTCGAATAAAGGAGTGTTCATCGTGTAGCATACCTTACGAATGTTGTCCTATATACAATAAATAGGACAAATAAATACATTGTGTAATAAAATGCCTCAGACGGGATTCGAACCTGCGTCCTCTCGCTGTCAAATCGATCGTCATACCCAACCACAAATGCTATTGAAGTACAGATTCAAATAACCGTCAGGTACGTTGTATTACACATACACAAAAGTGCACACGATCCAAATTGTGTACACTGGGCCTACGGTTTATACAGTCCTTATCAGAGAAGCATTGTTCCAAACCGAACCATATTCGAGCGTGTCATTTGAACTAGCGCCAATATTATGGCTATACGATGGCTTAATCACTCGGCCATTCAACTCGCCTATATGTATATAACATATCCGTCTATTACCTTTTTCAAATCTTCAAACTTAAGGAACAGCACATTGTCTTCATGTCGGCGATTCCAAAATGGTAACAAGTGTGTTGCCCATTGTCCATACGGAACTGTAAATATATTTCAGAGAATTATGTATTGTATATGAATGATAAAATTCATTATATTCAAGAATACATTTAATTACAATAATCCCTATAGGTAAATCATTCAGATAGTTTTTGTTTTTATTTTTATTTATTTTTATATATTTTCATTCTTTCCACAAGAACATAAAAGGTTGGAACAGGGGTGCCGAGAAGGTAAAGTAAAAGTTAAGAAAACTGTTATCAAGTGCAAACAAAGACAAGAATTGATCTAATTAAAAATTATAATACTCAATACCATTATTATTCTAAATTAATATGACTATCTTATTATAATGTACAATCGTCGTTTTCAAAAATATGGGCTACACTCGCTAAACAAAGTTCAATAAAATAAAATAAACAGTTTGCACTTTCGATTTAACGTCGCTAGAACGACACAGTAGTTGTTGAGGCTGGTGTGAGCAAATTGTAAGTAGGGCCTATATAGCACCCATAAGATGAGGCTTAAGATAAAAAATTAACATAAAAATATTAGGTTTTTGAAATCATGTTCGTCTTTTTATATGTGCAGATCTCACGTAAGACGCCAATTTACTGCTGCATATAACATACTAAATGTTAGTTTGAATGAATTTTCAATACTGGAAAATTAGATTTTGATTAATATTTAAAAGCCCATGAAATGGCATTATTTTGGATATTAGCCCTACATTAATTTGAATCAGGTTTTAGGCAGCTGCATACAGGATCAAAACCATGAGCAGCAAAAAGTATGGATGGGGGGGGGGAGGTGAACAGGTGCGGATTTTACCCTTTTGGAAAGAAAAAGAAAAAAAAGATAGCCCAAAACGCCTCAGAGGCGTCTAAAAAACACAAAAAGTTCACAAGGGAATTCCCCCAGACCCCTAGGGTAGAGTTATCTCAAATGGTTTTCTCACACTTCCCCCCCCCACCTTTTCGGACATCTCTAAATCCACCCCTGGGGGGTCATCTCAAACTCGGGGCTTGTCTGATACGCGAGTATATACGGTATTAAAAAAAAAGTTTTAACGAACTTTTGCCTGTCATGAATAATTGAATGAACAGATTCCAATCAACCTCGATGTTCGTTTTTTCAAACATTGGTTTCATGAAATAATACGCTGACACTGCTGTGTCCTTAGGGTTCCTGATAACGTATAGCACCTGGAAAAGGGGAAAAACCGTTGCGTGAAAACGAATTCGTAGTTAGAACTGCGTATTCCCCGTATCAAGGTCAGTCGACAAAAACAAATATACACACGATATGGGATTTGTCGATTGACCTGGATACGGGCATGTGCAGTTTAAGCTATGAATTGGCTTATAGGTCTACAGTGCCTTTCATCTCAAAGCTGATGCAATATTATTAAATGACGTGTAATAATAATAATTGGCCTAATCTTTATTTGAATTTACACTTTTAAAACAGTGGCACACGAGAACGGTGCGTTCACATAGATTGAACATTAACAATTAACAAGTATATACACAATATGAAATTATACCGACATAACAAAGGAAATGGCAAATATAAGCCAAAACAGGTGCATAAAATACTAAAACATTGTGTAGAAAACGACTTAAAATTAAAATGTTCAGAATATTAAGAAGTGAAATTGAATATAAAACGATTTAATTAAGACTTCAGTTTAAAACATTTTGAAGATATTAAAATTTTAAAGCACAAGGTAGTTAAAATTTGAACGTTTTAAAATTATATATTAAAAAAACTGCGTTTGAAAGCTATAAAAACTTTGTATAAAAAAAACTGTATGGGTCGTTGACTTTTGTCGAAAGTTACACTTATATCGTTCTTATTTCTATAATATTTATACGTATCATTATCACCAAGTAAAAGTCGGGTTTTGGTATTCAATTCTCCAGAGATAAAGGCATTCCAAGCAAATTGACCATTAACAGTGCTGCATAGTATCTTTTCAAGCTTCATAAATTCATCTATACGAATATAATTAATATTAGAATTTTTACATGTAAACAACAGGTGTTCGATATCTTCAGAACCAGATTTACACAGTGGACAAATGTCATTTATATCATTTGTCCATTTACTTATTCCATGTACTGTAGGCTACAATATATTACAATGTTAATTAAATTGCAATTGTTGATTGATTTATTCTATTTATTAATGTACGTATATCCCGATAAACACACAACATTATAAGCACAATTAACGAAGCAACTATTAAATTGAAACAAAAAAAATATAAATAATAAATATATACTGCACGGAATATGTTTTTGCTTCCAGTAAAACATGATGATACTTGTTTTCCATTTTATACTTTATTATAGTAATTTATTAATTTATCATGTTTAATTTTACCTTTAAAATTATGTAGCCGGAGTAATAGAAAAACTTTAACCTAGACCTAACTACAAGCTCTACTTTCTTGGTTCCCGGGGCTCTTAACCTGGGAACTCATTGTGCCCGACAGTCGACACGATTCTGTGAAGAACGCAACGCGACGATGCGCGCGCAACGGATCATTTTTAATGACGATCCTTTCAGACTACCGACAATTGGCAGGCGGCTTCGCGTCGTCTATAGCTCACCGGGAGCAGAGTTGGATTCGGCGGTACGACCGTCGGCCGACGAACCAAACTCTCCTCCCTATGAGCGTTAAACGACGCAACACCGTCTTTTGATTGTCGGTAGCAGTCTGAACGCAACGGATCGTCATTAAAAACGATCCGTTGCGCGCGCGTCATGATGTTGCGTTCTTCATAAAATCGCGTCGGTCGACAGCCGACGGGCGCAGTAAGTGCCCAACTTTACTGTTCGACATCATGTGAGTGAATACATTAACTTTTGAAAATGGTGAAAGTACAACGTTGTAGCAACGTCTTACCATATAAAGCTGTGAAATGGTGAAATAACGATATATAAATCCGTGTTAAGCCCCATTTACACTAGACACGATTACGACAACGACATCGCGTAGTTTGTATTCTTGTATTGTGTCGTTGTTGTGTCGTAATCGTGTCTAGTGTAAATGGGGCTTTACTGTACACTCTCGTAATAAAAACGTCTGCATATGTTATCATCATTTTTTTTTTAATTGCCACCTTATGACTTAGGAATTTCTGTGTAAATTAGCTTTGATTCTTATGGCGTTGTTTTAACCAGCAAGCATAATCCTCTTGTCCACACCAACGCGTTAAGCTCCTCACTATCAAATTTTATGTGACAAGTTTGTGTGATGTGTCCATATATGGACATGATGATGTCATATTACACCACATATAGGAACATCACATTTATTTGACATAGAATTATATAGTGTGGACAGAGCTTAAGAACAGTCATGTGCATTAAGTTAAAAGCACAACAAACAAATTAACGTTACCGTGATTTTATCACAAAGTGCACGATTTTTCGACATACTGCTGAACTAATATTATTTATTTACCTTTGCCCTTTTTTCAAAGACTTGCCTTGGAAGAAATTTCAAAGGTAGATGCGTTACAATTAGGCGAGGTGATGGTAACTGTTCGTAGTACTTGTAACCGTAACTTGTCGTACCGTATGGTGTTGTAATTGGTGTTGGAAAAAACCACTCCAATAACTGAGAGTCTTTAAAACCTCTTTCCAACACCTTTTCGAAGTCACCGTCAAACCGTAGTAGCTGTATAATCTGCATCAACCAATGTGTGCCTTTCGAACAAAAATAATACTAGTAAACAATTCATATTTCCTGATCGTATTTGTATAGTGTGTTCCAGAGACAAACAATAAAGAGAGGGTTGACGTGTATATGTATATAGGCCTATGTATATATATATATATATATATATATATATATATATATATATAAAAAAAAAATATCTCAATTTTTTGTGAAACAGTGCTCAATCCCACTGTATACGTGCCGCTTGGGAATGGGTTGGTTTGTGTATATACGTACTGTATATTAAATAATATGGTTTTACCTGATTTGGGGTATGTGCACAGCCAAATATCGTCGTCGCGAACTTCGAAGTCCTTCATATTTTCCAGCACTTCCGGAGTCACATCCTTCAGCAGCGCAACCCCTTCATATTCCCATAAGAGAGAATCCATACTGAAAGAACAGGCAAGTCCAACGATCGGTTTATAGCAAGCGTACCGTAACAGTGTCTCAACGAATAGTGCTAAGAAAGCACTGTTTTTTTGTTGTTCTTGTTTTTTTTTATTGTTCTTGTTGTTGTTTGTTTCCAACTGAACTGATTTCGGCCTATTATATACGCTTGTAAAATTAACTCTCACCTACATTGGAGAATCTCAGAGTACCGGTACTTAGCAGTGATTTTGCAAGTATCAAAAATTAATAGTTCAAATGTTAGGTCGTCGTAACTATGGAACGCCCACAGTGCCTTCAGCGGCGGCTATAGCATTCGGCTGCGCATTTACCATTCGGCGACCCATTTATTTCGGCCCATTTAGCATTCGGCGGCGACTTTTTCTATTCGGCGACATTTTGCGGCCCACTTTTTATTTTTTATTTATTTATTTATTGACACTTCACCTTTAGAAAGGTGGCACACGCAACTCTTGTGGTGCCGTCTAACAACAATAACAACTAAGATACCAAAGTAACAACCAATACAAAAACAAATCATATAAAGAAAAGCAAATTATTAACCAGGAATGTAAAAAAAAAAAGGAAAGCCAGTAGCTTAACTCAAAAAGTTTTTAACTACAGTATGAGCTTAAATTTTGGAAATGTAAACTAAAGGTACAGAATCAAAACGTAATAAAAAAAAAATCAAAATTAAAACAGGAATTTCAAAAATCAAGTAAAAAAAAAGAAAAAGCACCAAAATCATGAACATATGTGTGTGTATCCATACACCCATATACACATGCACATACACACACATATACAT
The DNA here is from genome assembly GCF_011630105.1 of Anneissia japonica. NCBI lineage: Eukaryota > Metazoa > Echinodermata > Crinoidea > Comatulida > Comatulidae > Anneissia > Anneissia japonica. The sequence continues at coordinate 441,150 of NW_022723069.1, forward strand.
GCACACACAAACACTCACACATGCATACACATGTACACATACACACACATACCCACATATATTCGCACATACTTGCATAATATACATACTGTATAAACTCATAAAGAAAACAAGAATTTAAAGCAACAATACGTAGGTTTAAACCATTTTCCAATTAACTCAGAGTCTTTTTTAATTCTGAGCGTTTTTCCCAGGCATTTATTGCATATTTTTTACAGTTACTCTCAAAAATAAAAGCAGAATCATCACAAAAAGAAACCCTCGAGTCTGCTCCTAAAATATACAATAATTTATCATCAGCAATTGATGATGTAAAAAATGTCCATGTATCAGAAAGATCACAGAGTGCAAGTTTACTTCTTAAATTTGTTAGTTCTTCGTTTCTAATGTCGTCAAATGCCGTACATTTTAATAAGAAATGCTTTACATTATCATGATACGTCTGACACGTATTATTCATGTTTATTCGGCGACCACCGGGGTCGCGGTGAAATTCCAACTGCTGGTACAGGAGGCTATACGGAACTTGATATGTAGAACGACGACCATCCGGCGCTCCGTGTGACAAGTGTATCATGATTGATAGTGTCCTTTACTGTTTCTTTTCGCCCACCCTGATGCAGTGGCGGATCCAGGGTGGGGGGTTCAGGGGGTTCGGACGAATCCCCCCTCTGTGAAGAAACGTAACAAAATACTACTGGGTCCTGGCTTACAAAATTCATGCTATCTAGACGCGGATCCTGACCTTCACCCACTTCGCCCAGGCGAAGGTCAGGGTGAGAATTCAAAATAAAATGTTGAACATTTTTTCCAACAATCATACTTACTTTCCTTTACACTTATTTTGAACATTACTATTAGGAAAATGTTTAAATCCACACTATCCTATACCTTACACTTTTACACTGATTGTGCTGTTGGCCCTACCAGTGAGTACATTCCCAATACAATATGGTCTTCCACTTCTATAGCGCATGATACAATGCATAGCAAACGTTATGTAACCACTAATAATCAGGTTCAGTGGCGTAGGTATAGGTATTACAGTCATTGCACAGCACTGGGGCCGGGGCTATTGGGGGCTCGTTAAATAGGTCTAATGATCTAAATATAAAATCCTATTTAAACTTTAAAAGGACCCTTCAATAATATTAGGTTTTAGAGGCTATAATTATTGATTATATTCATTACAATTTACCTATTTCCCAAACGCTGCAGGAAAAAAAAACATCAACAAAACAAGCCCTTGCGTCTACGATGCACTAATACTTTTTGAAATAAAGCAATACAATATCGTCACGCACATTTGCGTTTGTAGTATTTTAAAGTTGGTTCAACTATTATTGTGTACTAACTTCATGAATACATTTTAGATTTAGTTCACTGCAAGTAGGTCGATGATTGTTCTATTACTGAATGGTAATTGTTATTATCGTGATGGAATAGACAATAGGCCCTACCTGGATTCGCGTCAGGAGAATCAATTAGAGGTCTATGTATTTTGCCCAACCTGTCGTGAAAATGTATTGAATACTCAGTGCGTGATGCATTATTATACTTTCTGAAATCACATTTCTAAAGCAATAAAATATCGTCACTCACATTTGCATTTGTTGTAGTTTAAAGTTGGTTCAACTATTATTGTGTACGTTTTTAAACACTTCAGATCACCATAACTTCATAAATACATTTTAGATTCACTTCACTGCAAGTAGGTCGTGGACTGTTCTATCATTGAATGGTAATTGTTATTATCGTGATGGAATAAACAAAAGACCTGGATTTGCGTCAGGAGAATCAATTAGGTGGCCTATTATGTGTAATTTTGCAACAACCTGTCGTAAAAATGTACTGAATACTCATGCGTGTGAAAACACTTGCAAAAAATATTTGCAAGTTGTTCTCCAGTGGGACTCGAACCCACGTTCTCCAGATCACTAGCTTGGCATCATACCTCCAGACCACCGAGCTTGCACCTGATGGCCAGGGTTAAATTCAAGCCCAAGTAAGCAGCGAGTACTGTTTTTGCAAGTGTTTTCACACGCACTGAGTATTCAGTACATTTTCACGACGGGTTGGACAAAATTCCACCTAGGCTATGTTCTATTGATGTTGTCAATATTAAAATATATCATAGATTCATGAAATACCTAATAGGCCCTAAACGATAAACCATAGCTTGTTATTCTTAACATTTTTAAACAAAATGTTTTTTAAATATTTAATCTGAGCGTTAATGCCGTACCGTATCTGTTTTAAAAAATTAATGTATGAGTATTAAGAGTTTCGCCTGAGTAGACCCCACTAAAGGCTCTGTCTCTATGTCCGATCATTTTCATTTTTACCAATTTTACCTAGGGCCCGGCAGTTATCTATGCCATAGTTACCAACCGTCACGCATCGTGCGGGACAGTCCAGCGTTTCAAAGTGATTTTTGATGAAACGCATTTTGCAGAAACACATGCCAGATCATAAATGTGTCACGCATTTAGCACTTGCGTGATAACGAATTATCACAAATTCAGGGGAAAACGTATTTAAAATTAGAAGAAATTGGTTTTATTAATAATATAAAAACGGTCATACAGTAGCTTGAATCATTAGATCGTTATCTCGTTCGAGAATCAATTCACAAAGAAAATTTCTCCTTTCCGACCAAAACAACCCAGCCAACCGCGCACTTGTAGAATCTAGTAGTCGCCAGCACCCTTGCGAGTTTATTGTTACAACCAACCGTTGATTATGTGACGGGAACCCGAACTTCCGCAGGGGTTCCGTAATAAGCAATACCGTAAACACTCGCGTATGTCCTATAAGGTGACCCGTGTATAAGACGACCCCCGAGTTTTAGAATTTTTGGTTGATATTTGTATGTCTGGCGTATAAGACGACTCCCTGTTTCATGGTCGGAATTTAAAGATAGGCGCTATATGACTATTATCTCTAAATGTTAACCTTATAAATTAGGGTGAAAGTTGTGCAACAGTGATATGTAATAAAAAGCTGGGAGCAGTCATGTACGTACTGTTCCCGGGTAAAAGATGGCGGATGTGGGGTAGGCCTGCAAACAATTGTAGGCTATATGATAGATATCTGATTTTATTTGGAATATGAATGAAACAGTAATTAATGTATGCAAGCTTTAGACCTCTAATTAAAGAAGAACAGATAACTAATTCCCATCACACAGACAAAACATACTGTAGGCCTAGGGTATGGTAGGCAATTTTTCTGTAACTATTTGACTTTTAAAAATAGATGAAAGTTGGTAAGGATATGTATTGACAAGTAAAGTATGATAGATGTGGGGCAGTGGCGGACCGTAAAGTAAATTGCAGGGTATGCTAGGTATTGGCATATCTAGGATGTACAGGGGGGCGCACGTCCTCTCCTACCCCTGAAAATAATATACATCCCCAGTCGCGCCCCCCACCCTCCGCCCACAAATCATGCTCAAGTAATTAAAAATCCCCTGATATCACTTCAATGTAGTCCCAGCTATAGAACAAATCTAAGTCCCAACAGTTTAGTTTTGACAATATAATCAAGTATTATCAAACAATCGTTTCAAGGGCGGGTCCAGGTTTATCCCAACTCCCAAAAATAGAGAAAAAAAGAGAGAAGAAAGTCCAGAAATAAGGGAGCATGGCGTCGGGTCACTGTAGGCCTATTCCAAAACAAGCTAATTTTTGTTTTAATATCTGTCTCATCATTTTGAAACAAAATTCTTTCTCCATATCCACCCTTTATGGATGGAAGGATATATTCAGTGTAAACACCAAGAATAATCAACAAATTTGTTTCCAAACAAGTTTCGAAATTTAGCTTTATTTGTCATTTCGGCAATAATTTTTTTACAATAACACAGTAGGCCTTTAATATAATCACAAGTGAAATAAACAATATATATGGCCAATCGGAACCGTTCTAGGAACGTGATTGTCACACTTCACAAACACACTTGCTGTTCCACTAACGCTTTTGCTGACGTTTTTATCCAAGAGACACAGCTTAACGGAAATGTTTAGGAGACTCTGATGCAACAACAAATTATTCCTACCTGTTAACTAAATCTGCTACGATAGTGTCTGAACTGTAGTTAAATGCCTTCTAAAAATCCCAAAGAAACCATGTAGGCCATTAAAAATCCAAAGATATTAATGGTGCTAATACAAGTGGACTTCCATGTAATAATTTAAGTATTGTCTCCATAATTATAATGTGATATTTATATAATTACTGGCATTCATTTTTTTTTAAAACATATCTTATTTTTACATAAATTTTAAAAACATTCAAAATAGGCCTATAACTGTAAATGTAATACAGTATTATATTTCAACTCCATTATGTAGTCCTGAACCTTTGTTCATGAAAACCTCGTCAGACGCCAACCCATATATGGATGTCATGATGGATATATGGATGTTAAATGACATCATTTTTATATATGGATGTTGTATGATCACCATGTCTGTATATGAATGTGATATGACATCATCATGTCCATATATGGATGTGATATGACATCATCATGCCCATATATGGATGTGACGTGACATCTTGATGTCCATATATGGATGTTGAATGACATCATTTCCATACATGGATGTTGTATGATCATCATGATATAGATGTGAAAGGGCATTATCATGTCCATATATGGATGTGATATGACATCATCATGTCCATATATGGATGTGATATATCATCATGCCCATGTTATGAGTTGTTTACACACATTTGTCACATGAAACATCTTATTATGCCTAGATAGAGAGCTTTAGCCGTCGAAACTGTATAATACCTATTCATACTCAAATACTAGTCCCGTTCCTTTCAGGTAATTCCTTATTATTTCATCATATGCTGAACTCTGAGATACGGTAAATGTGCATTTCCAATCACCAACAATACCTGAATGATAAACAAAATGAATCATCACATCTTATCTTATCTTCACCAATTGATATTATCATCACTATGGTCAACTGTCATGATAATAAACACCGCCACTGCCACATCATCATCTTCATCATCACCTACATCTGCATCATCACCTTCATTATCATCATCACCTTCATTATTATCAACCTCATTATCATGGAGGGAGAGTAATAGAGCAGTCGTAAGGGATTAGGCTCAGTTGATGACACTAAATTTTATTAGCTTCCATACTCGAATTCTTTTTACTCAACTTAATTCGCTCGTTGGTGGCGCTGTCCAGTAGGAGGGCGCTGGCTAGAAGGGGTGGGGGAGATGGGGATTGTGAGGAAAGGTGCTACTCTTAAGTTAACGTGAAACGCAATTCAGTAACCAATGCAGACTTCTCAAGTACTACGGATTGTCCGTAGTTGGTACCATTTCTACGGACATTTGGCCAAATTACGAACGTACACAAATGAACTACTACTACCTAATGCCTAACTACTACGGAAATATTCCATTTCTACGGAAATTATAATTTTGTCCAACTTAATTATAAAAACCCAATTATTCTCAAAAAATAGTCAGTCTGTGTAGGCCAAATGTCTGCCGGCTACGGTAAACGCCATGTGACCTCATGATGGAGTGCGAGACGCCAAAAAAATATACCGGTAGTGATTAATCGCAATACGACAGAAATGTTTATCAGATTAACTAATTTATTTATGTGTTTATTTTACGTGTTTATTTATATTGTTATTATACTTTGGTCGATATTAGATACAAATATGTAAATATATATACTAATAATTAAAAGAAAAGAATACGATTTACTTTTCTAAATCAAATTTTTAAAGAAACCTTTGAATTATGTATTTTTTCGGTAATTTTCATACATTTCTGTCCGTCCTCTAACCCTGGTTTTTGCGAACGTCCCTCTTTGTCTCCTTGCCTTGCCATTCCTGTTATATGGACGAGTCTAGGGCTTCTTTGTTCCTCTCTCGATTCGTTTTTTTTTTTCTCGATTCTGTATGTTCTTTATTTTTAATTTGAAAGTCATGAAAATATATATATTCTTTTTGTGAACGTTTTAATTGCTGCATTTCTGCTTTCATTATTATATGATTATTTTTTTCAATTATCCAAACCTCTGATAAAGGAAGGCCACGAAAAAGCTAGTCCTAAAAGTGGTCGTTAATTGGAGGGAGACCTATATAAACTTTTAATTTTTTTAATTGTCAAATCGTTTTCATAATTACTCATTTCAAAATAAGAAAAAATAGACATACGATACTACATAAACAAGGTAACAAAATATGCCTCACTAGCGGGTACGCATAAGTTGTCCCAAATTATGTTGTGCTTTTGAACAAAAAGTCCCGCTTTCCGGATCGAAAAATGAGAATCATTGCTACACTAGCAGGGAACCTTTGTTTTCTAGACGCACGAACATAACCTCTCAGGCGTTTTGGGCGATCAATATTTTTTTTTAGTCATTTTTTTTCCTTTCCAAAAGGGAAGCAGCTCGGCCCACGCACCTTAATCCACCCCTGTCTAAGATCAAATAGAAAAATGCTTTGTAGCTCTGTGATTTTCTTGGCGTACCATTTTTGGGATGCGCATAACATGCTTGCGGAACGTTGCTATAGACTAAGAAGACAATACCGTACCTTTACGCACAAAATTTCCTACACCGACCTGTTTCACAGCGTCGGATACTTCGTTATCCATGACTACTTTTGTCTTTTTAGCCGATGAGTTTT